>NW_027595595.1:0-37840 GCF_031162955.1 Sander vitreus | reverse complement strand
TTTACACGGAGTCTGGTGAGTTAAGCAATACCAATTTTGGGGATGTTTTTATGTTTTAAAAAAAGGGATCTTATTCTTTAACAGAATAACTGTTGACCTCTGTAGGAATCCTTTCCATGATGTTGTCAGAGATTGTCAAAAAATTGTTGTCACTTAGACAAGAACATAGGAAAATTGGGTCCAGGTTGAA
This sequence comes from Sander vitreus, assembly GCF_031162955.1. Classification (NCBI taxonomy): domain Eukaryota; kingdom Metazoa; phylum Chordata; class Actinopteri; order Perciformes; family Percidae; genus Sander; species Sander vitreus. The sequence goes on along the minus strand of NW_027595595.1, from coordinate 37,650 downwards.
AAAAAGAAAACCTTTTAAGATATACTGTATACTGTGGTACATTTTGTAATTTATTTTATTTCTATTTTTCATGTTCATACAGATTTTTGAGAGGATTTATGGAAATTAGAAAAAAACAGGGAAAACATTTTTTTTTAACCGCGCTGGGACCGACAGACAGCAAAAGAAAGTAGAAAGACCTTTGAATTATCTGGGGAGGAAAAACCCTGTAAACTACTACTACTGGTGACTGATGTGTTATTTTTTTTATACTGTAATATTCTATGTTTTTGCAGAAGTTGTAAGTCTGTTAACAGTTTAGATGAGATAAACTCATGACCAGTTCTCTGCTTATCATGCAGTCCAGTACAGACCACCCCAACAGATGTGGATCAGCAAGCAGGAGTATCATGGGTCCTTCCATCGTCTTTCACAAATGCTTCTAAACAGACTCTTCCTCCTTCCCCTCCCCAATCAAATGCCCAACAACTTCAGCTCTGTGGTAAACAACCACACCACATTTTTTAATACGTACATCAGGATTTCTAAAAAAACAAAAAAAAAACTGCCAAGATAAAGGATGAACTAGGTTATTCAGTATTATGCAGTTGCATCTGGGGATTTAGAAACATTTACATTTTGTTTTCTTTGAGTCAATTCAAATGGTTCAGACATGTATTCACCTCTGAAGACTGCCCAGTGTTTGGCGCACACTTAGAGCCGTTACACACCAACCAGACGGCCGACCGTTGGCAGAAAAGGCAGTCGGACTGATCAGTCGGGTCCCCGAGGTCCAAAAAAAATGCCTCAAAAACACACTGAGGCGACGCCGACTTGAGCGTACGCTCTGCGCGTGCGCGAAACGTAATACGTCTCCATGGCAGCAGGCGGCGCTTCTCTGTATTGTTTCATTTCAGATCGACAAAGCGTCAGTTTAAAAGATTTTTCGTCAGATTCTGAGAGGCTCATCCGCTCGCCATTTCCGGGTGAGTCCCGACTGCCCTGTCTCCGACTGAGCATGTCGGGTCGGCCAAAATGAAGGCTGACAGCTCCTCCTCCGACGGACTACGGCACGGAACAGACTCGAGTCACTGAACTCGCTAGACTGTCCAACGGCTGATAATCGGGTTGGTGTGTCAGGGCCCTTAAACATGGTTGTAGTATCGCTTGAATGTACATTTTGTCTGTTTTTTTTTGCACTTTCAGACTTAAAAAAATCTTGATCCTGGTATTGTACCTGTATAATACGAAAATAAAAATGTATTACTTTTGTACATGGACTAAAGTCAATTATTTGGAATTTATTAAATTCAATAGCCTTTATGTAAAATAATCAAAATAGTTTGTACTGCCGATGCCAAATAGTGTAATATACTGTGAACCACAATTACAGTTAAACTATAATACAGCAAGACAATTACAGTATAATTTAGCAAATTGTAATTACAGTACAATTACTGTAAGGTTATTATACTGTAAAACTAAGTTACAGTAAGGTTATACTGTGAAACTAAGTTACAGTAAGAGTATTATACTGTACAATGGAACTGCGTTAAGGGCATCGTACTGTAAAATACATGTACAGTTATGGTACTGTAATGGGGTAGTTACAGTAAGTAGGGGTAGTTACAGTAAGTAGTTACCTCTTATATACAATAAAAAGTCTAACAGTGTACACAGGGTATCAATAAAGTATTCTGATTATTAAAAGAAATGTTGATACCGGTACGGATGCTGCTACCGTGACCAGGGATGCAACGATTATACATTTTGTTGGTATGATTATAGTCTGAAGAATAATCACGGTTTCACGTTATATTGAATGACAAGGCTTTTTTTTTTCTTCCCGATTCTGGATACTAAAGAGGAAATTCTGTAGAAGCCTAAAAAGTATTCTATTCAGTACCCAGCCCTACACATGCCTCTATTTCGATGAGGACTGGTTAAATCGTCCGTCCTACATACAGAGTGCACCAGCTATGAAACCCTCAACCATAACATTGTTAATTATATAGTTGTATTGCTTATTACCGGTGTTAGACAGGCTATTGTAAAGTTCAGTGAGTTAAGCTACCAGTTCTACAATTAATTAAGCTTCATTGCACTGAAGCTAATGTTAGCTGCAAAATAAATGTAGCAAGCATAAGCTAACGTTACAGCAACATGGCAAAAGTAGTTTACTACATCGGCGCTATTTATACATCCATATAGAGCTGGGCGAATAGAAAAAAAATCATGTACGTCGCAGTCTGGTGCCCTGGTCTCAGCTATAAAAAAAAAAAACTTGCCCAAAACTGCTCTCGCGCTTCCAAAATGCTTTGGTTGACAGGCGGCCTTATGAAAGTAAAAGCAGCAATTGCTCGACCAATGAGAATTGGGTCGTATACAGCATTATATTCCATTATATTAATCTTTAATTTCATTTTTTCATTTTGAATTGTCACCTGGCGCCTGAATATTATGTTGTCCTCATGTCAATTTTCTGGAAATATATATTGGTTTGAGTGTTTTCCATACCATGAAACAATGACAAAATGATATAATAATGCTATATAGTCAACAACAACAAAACAGATGTGTGACAAGGCTTTCACACATACCGGTAAGTCACTTCTCGTTCCTCGCCTAAAAGTTTAATTCATTTTAACTTTAGTCGCGCAACCGTGCCCCTATTTTCACCTGTTGCTGAGTAACATACATTAACACTCCATGGTCTCGCGCACGTAGCATACCTGTAGCAAGCTCCTTCGTAGTAACGAGCGGTCAAAAACATCGAAGAGGAGCTCCGTGCTACAAAACGCCGGTTGCTAGTTGTTTAAGCCGCTACAGACCTCCGTCACAGCTCGGTCGTATCAGCGGCATTCAGTAGATGGGTTGAGCCGCAACAGAGTTCCTCCTCACCGGCTGCTCCGCCTGGTGCTCCATCAGGTCAGCGGTAGTTGGTGGTTCAGTTTTCCGAGGATAGGTGACTGTGAGCCAGGTACAGGACACAGCGAGCGGAGATTGCAGTTAAGTAAGTTATGAAACGACTAGTTAAGAAAAGAATTAATGTTAGTCCCTGTCGCTGCCAAGTTCAGGCATGCAAACAGGTCAGGTTTTTTTTTTTAAAAAGGCGCAAAACCCTGACCCTCTAGGGAAAATTTGGCACATTTTAAAGTTAAACGCATCAATCTGGTGCACTTTGAGAGCAAAATTAAAAGTCTACACCCTGATATTGGACATGTAATGTTCCTGGGCTTTGAGAAGAACAGCTCCAATGCCCTCTGGCCTCGACCCAGCGATACCCTCAGTCAGGCTGGCAGCCAGCTGCTCTCCACGCAGCCTGTTAAGGCCTGATTAGACCTGAAATTTAAGGTAAATACATTTAGCTAAATGAATGGGGGAAAAAAAGGTGCATTTGGAGCACAGTGTCAGTCATATTTTTGATAAGAAGATTAATGTTGTGCAGTTTGCCATGTAAGTTAGTTAACGTTTAGTGCAATGAGTCAAACTCTGTTCATCCCACACTGCAAAGACACTAACACTGGTCGAAAATCGGCATAGCTTCCCTTTAACGTAAGCTAACGTAATTTAACGTTTGTAATGACAAGCCGGAGAGGAGACTGTCAGCTAACGTCGCTAGCTAACACATAGCTTACGTTAACTTAGCTAACATTAGTAAATGATCGCGGGCAATTATCAATGATAACTTCTTCAGTAACGCTAACGTGACACACACAGGTGACTAATCACTTACAGACCCCCCCCCACACACACACACACCCCCCCACACACACACTTTGGCTAACTCTGGCAGCCTGCTTCCTCCTCGTTTTTTCCAACATGAAATGTAATAATAAAGTGTCATCACTATAGATATGTGTGTTGATGCTGCATTTCTTTAAATAACTGTTCATTTCTTCTTTTATAACTTGTATTCTTGCATTTCATATCTAGTACGTCTCAGTCTATTTTAGCTGTGCCACTGCTCTTTAATGTTTTATGTGAAGAACTCTGAATTGCCTCGTTGCTGAAATGTGCTATACGAATAAAGCTGCCTTGCCTTGGTCATGCTTTAATAATTGAAAAACTGCACTGGAGAAAGAAAAGGGATTCCGCTCTCATCCTCCCGCTGAAGCTCGGACTGCAGGTCAAAAAGGTGCAGCGAAGCCGATCTGGGTCCGTCCTCGGCGGGCTGTGGTGGCGTCTGACATCGTGGCCTCAGTATTTCATTTTGAAACAGTGTCGTTAACGGGTTCAAAACGTCTTGTAGTCGTGGTCAACAGAGGTCCACTAACGTGTTTTGGTACTGTTGGTTTTCACACCTGATGCAAACCGTACAGTTATAAAGACAAACTGTACTAAGAACACCTTTTCAAGTGGACTTGGACACGGATCAAGTTCACACTAATCAAACGAACTGGACTTGGGGTAAAGTGTACTTGGATCTGGCCCAGGTCCCTGATCAGAATACGATGGCAGTTAAAAGCCCCCTTACTGCATTACATATTTTTACATTTTGAATTATCACCTGTATTTTACTTACACATAAATAAAGATGTTTTACTTAATGTGTCCCACTAAAGGCCCAGTATCAGCCAGGAAAAATCATAAATTAACACTATTTGTTATTTCAAAGTCATTCAATGCAGTCTAAAGAAGAATATAACACATTGTAAACGTCTCCCACCTCTCCGCTGGCCAGCTGACAGTTTCCTCTCAGAGTTCATGTTGAAGTGCCTCTCCTCGACTTCTCCCCGACCTGCGTTTGAGGAAAAATACGAAGCTCACAACATATCCAATAACACACGTTAGCAGGAGCTAGCTGTGGCTAACGTTAGCTTAGCGCGCGGACTACCTGCAACAACAGCAGTAAACGCGTTTCCGGTCAGAGAAAGAAAACAGACCTGCTCTTTGTAGCTTCGTTTCAGGTTTTAAAACCTCATGCAGCAGTTTGTGATGTTTCTCTCTGGAAGGAGACCAAACACTGGCGCGTTTTACTCCGCCGTCCTCATCGAGAGGTAAAATGTAAACAATGGGACGGAGGTCGTAGCGTCTTCCGGAATCCGGAAACACAAACACAACTTCCGCTACACTCCTCTGCCCTTCAAAATAAAATACATGTTTTAAGAGTCGATTTTACCCACTGTCCTTTAATAAGATGAGATCAAATCAGTGGTTGAATGTAAATTAGTACATTTGCTCATGTACTGTACTTTTAAGGTATTATTTACTTACGTATTTTATACGTTTAATGAATTGTACTTTTTGACTTGGATTGACTGCACGGCACAGATTCCGGCCGTACTAAATGAGGTCTGTCTGTTCTCTAAAGCCTCTGGTTGACGTTTAAATATGAAAAAATGTGAAAGACATACACTTTTCACGATAACCCTCTGATTAATGTGTATAATAAACCTGTAACTTTGAAGTTCAATATTTAAGGATCATAGTTCAAAGAATAAGAATATAGTTGCCTGTCCAGAGATGTAACAAACCCCTATGGTAATATTGGAGATGTATTTGAAAGATGGAGACAGCTTAGAGCCCAAAAGGACGCTGAGTTGGCTAATTTCCCCCTGAACAGGTAAGCATTAGCTTCAGGCTAATTTATCACAGCTACAAGGGACGGGCATTTTATGTCATTTCAACATTTTTCATGTATTTTTATGTACCATCTTAAGTCTGTGTTAACGTAGTGTTTCTGTGTAAATGTAATATGCCAGGGAAAACAGTCTGCCTTTTCAATCCTTTTTCATTTGCTACCAGGATAGCATAATGGGTGGCATTGGGATAAGGTACACATGCTGATGGGATACAAACAGAGGTAATCTCTGCAACAACAAGGTGCTGCTGGGATTTGAACCCAGGATCTCCTGTTTACTAGACAGGCACTTTAACCAACTAAGCCACAGCACCTCCTTTTGGGGTTTTGTAATGTTAAGTCTTAATTTCTCTGTTACCTTCTATAAGCTGTATAATATACAGTATACTGACTGATTGAAATTTTTTTCCATTTACTATAACTGATATTTTGCTTCTCCGGGAACCATCACCTTATCGTGGTGGAGAGGTTTGTGTGTCCCTATGAACCTGAGGGCTGTGTTGTCTGGAGCTTTGTGCTCCTGGTAGGGTCTCCCAAGGCAAAGTGGTCTCAGGTGAGGGGCCAGACAAAGAATGGTTCAAAAATCCTATGAAAAATCGAGGAAGGGATGAAGTGACCCTGCCCGGAGGAAGCCCGGGGCCCCCGTCTGGAGCCAGGCCCAGATGGAGGGCTCGTCAGCGAGCGTCTGGTGGCCGGGTTTGCCACGGAGCCCGGTCGGGCACAGCCCGAAAAAGCTACGTGGCGGACATCCCTCCATCCCATGGGCCCACCACCTGTGGGAGGAACCGCTGGGCTCGGGTGCGCTGCCACATGGGTGGCAGTGAAGGTCAGGGGCCTCGACGGAAAGTCTTGGTTCTGGAACCATACTCCTGGATAGGGGTTGGACTCTTTTCTTTTCCAGAGTTGCCCAGGGTGTGAGGCGCCGGGCGGGTGTGGGGATACTCACAAGCCCCCGGCTGAGCGCCGCTACGTTGGAGTTTAGCCCGGTGGACGAGAGCGTCGCCTCCCTACGCCTGCGGGTTGTGGGGGGGAAAACTCTGACTGTTGTTTGTGCATATGCACCAAACAAGAGTTCAGAGTATTCGGCCTTCTTGGAGACCTTGAGTGGAGTCCTGCATGGGGCTCCAGTTGGGGACTCCTTAGTTCTGCTGGGGGACTTCAACGCGCACGTGGGTAATGATGGAGACACATGGAGAGGCGTGATTGGGAGGAACGGCCTCCCTGATCTAAACCAGAGTGGTTGTTTGTTGTTGGACTTCTGTGCTAGTCATGGATTGTCTATAACGAACACCATGTTCGAACATAGGGATGCTCATAAGTGTACTTGGTACCAGAGCACCCTAGGCCAAAGGTCAATGATCGATTTTATAATCATTTCATCTGATTCATCTGGGGGTCAGGGGGTGGGGGAAGACTCTGGACAGACCTGGTAAGCCCAAACGGGTAGTGCGGGTAAATTGGGAACGTCTGGAGGAGGCCCCTGTCCGACAGACTTTCAACTCACACCTCCGGCGGAGCTTTTCGTGCATCCCTGTGGAGGCTGGGGGCATTGAACCCGAGTGGACAATGTTCAAAGTTTCCATTGCTGAAGCTGCGGTGAGGAGCTGTGGTCTTAGGGTCTTAGGTGCCTCAAGGGGCGGTAACCCACGAACACCGTGGTGGACACCGGTGGTCAGGGAAGCCGTCCGACTGAAGAAGGAGTCTTTCCGGGATATGTTATCCCAGACGACTCCGGAGGCAGTTGCAAGGTAACGAAGGGCACGAAGGGCTGCAGCCTCTGCCGTGAAAGAGGCAAAGCAGCGTGTGTGGGAGAAGTTCGGAGAAGACATGGAGAAGGACTTTCGGTCGGCACCAAGGTGCTTCTGGAAAACCATTCGCCACCTCAGGAGGGGGAAGCGGAGAACCATCCAAGCTGTGTACAGTAAGGATGGGACGCTGTTGACCTCAACTGAGGAGGTAATAGGGCGGTGGAAGGAGCACTTTGAGGAACTCCTAAATCCGACTAATACGCCCTCTATGGTAGAGACAGAGCTGGAGGATGAGGGGGGATTGGCGTCAATTTCCCTGGTGGAGGTTGCTGAGGTAGTTAAACAACTCCACAGTGGCAAAGCCCCAGGAATTGATGAGATCCGTCCAGAAATGCTTAAAGCTCTGGGTGTGGAGGGGTTGTCTTGGTTGACACGCCTCTTCAACATTGCGTGGAAGTCTGGGACGGTGCCTAAGGAGTGGCAAACCGGGGTGGTGGTTCCCCTTTTTAAAAAGGGGGACCAGAGGGTGTGTGCCAATTACAGGGGTATCACACTTCTCAGCCTCCCCGGTAAAGTCTACTCGAAGGTGCTGGAAAGGAGGGTTCGGTCGATAGTCGAATCTCAGGTTGAAGAGGAACAATGCGGATTCCGTCCTGGTCGTGGAACAACGGACCAGATCTTTACTCCCGCAAGGATCCTGGAGGGAGCCTGGGAGTATGCCCAACCAGTCTACATGTGTTTTGTGGACACCGTCACCACCTTTAAGAGTAAACTTAAAACTCTCCTCTTCGATAAAGCTTATAGTTAGGGAGTGAGGAGTTGCAGCGTTCGCCTAGACCGGCGAGGGAAGGTGTGTAGCCACAGTCATGACGCACCGCCTCCCTATCTCGGCTTCTCTTCATAGAAAGCTTACTATATTTAGGGTATGAGGAGTTGCAGCGTTCGCCTAGACCGGTGGGGGTGTGTGTGTAGCCACAGTCATGGCGCACCCCCACCCTAATTCAAAATCAATAAAAAGTTTATATAAAATGTCATCATGTTGAGTCGATTCTGAACCAATCAGCTGTTAGATCAGCTGAGAGGCCGGCGTTTCCCAGCATGCCCTGGGTTCGCCTGGGTCTTGCAGTCGGTGAAAAGCAACTGCGCCGCCTGCGTCTCAGAACTGCGGCCAGCTTGATCTCGTGAGGTTATCGTTGCCCACGTGTGAATGACGTCAGAGCAAGTCAGGATCAAGTCAGACACAAATTGAACCGGCAGCACCCATCACACTAGAACCAAACGGTTTACTCATTTTGTCGGGGCTGAACGTGGCCCAGGTGTACGCCAAGACCTTGTGACATCACTGTTGGGTGTGGCTTAAGGTGCATGTGATGCATGAGGCACTGGAAGCCAGTGTAGAGACTTCAGAACTGGAGTGATGTGATCCATTCTCTTCGTCTTAGTGAGGACTCGAGCAGCAGCGTTCTGAATCAGCTGCAGCTGTCTGATTGATTTTTTAGGGAGACCTGTAAAGACACCGTTACAGTAGTCAAGTCTACTGAAGATAAAAGCATGGACAATTTTTTCCAAATCCTGCTGAGACATAAGTCCTTTAACCCTTGATATATTTTTAAGGTGGTAATAGGCTGACTTTGTAATTGTCTTAATGTGGCTGTTAAAATTCAGGTCTGAGTCCATGACTACACCAAGATTGCTGGCTTTGTCTGTTGTTTTTAACATTATCGTTTGAAGCTGAGTGCTGACTTTTAATCGTTCCTCCTTTGCTCCAAAAACAACCACCTCAGTTTTTTTATCATTTAATTTAAGAAAGTTCTGGCACATCCAGTCGTTAATTTGTTCAATGCACTTAGTCAGTTGTTGTATTGGACTATAGTCCCCTGCCGATAAAGTTATATAAATTTGTGTGTCATCCGCATAACTATGGTAACTTATTTTATTGTTTTCCATAATTTGAGCCAGTGGAAACATGTAGATACAGGAGAGGCCCCAGAAAGGAGCCTTGGGGAACTCCGCACGTCATATTTGTATGCTCAGATGTATAATTCCCTATAGACACAAAGTAGTCCCTATTCTTTAAATAAGACTCAAACCACTTTAGTACTGATCAGAAATGCAAACCCAGTTTTCCAATCGGTCTAGTAATATGTCATGGTCGACCGTCTCAAATGCAGACAGAAGAAGGTGGCAAAATCATTGCAGCCCTCGGTGGATAAAAGTTCAGATGCTACTGGTAGGTTTGTTAACCTATCGACAGTAGGACTGCCTTGAATTCCTCAGTATTACATATTGCACCTTTAATATCCTAATGTTATATATAACTTTCGGGTGTTATCTGGTGACAACACTGTGTAATAACCTGACAATTAGGCACTGCTGGGATTTGAACCCAGGATCTCCTGTTTACGAGACAGGCGCTTTAACCACTAAGCTACAGCGCCCATCACAGAACCAGACGGTTTAATTTACTAGTTTTCAATCTGCTACCAGGCTAGCATGGGAATCGGGTACACATGCTGATGGGATGCAAACAGAGGTAATCTCTGCAACAACAAGGTGCTGCTGGGATTTGAACCCAGGATCTCCTGTTTACGAGACAGGCGCTTTAACCACTAAGGTACAGCGCCAATCACACTAGAACCCGATGGTTTACTCATTTTGTCGGGGCTGAACGTGGCCCAAACTTGAACTTTAACGACCACGGCATTTTGTCTGTTAAGAAAAGAACCAAGAAAAAAGGGGAAAAAAGGAAATGGATTGAACACATTTGTGACAGGAAGTAGGTTATTGATTAGTAATCAAAACAAACAACATAATTAGGTAAATAACTAAGGTGTGTATTGTAGCTTAAACTCGCATTGCTCTGCATTTCATGTGTTTTTATGTACCATCTTAAGTCTGTGTTAATGTAGTGTTTCTGTGTAAATGTAATATGCCTTTTCAATCCTTTTTTACCTGCTACCAGGGTAGCATGGGAATCAGGTACACATGCTGATGGGATGCAAACAGAGGTAATCTCTGCAACAACAAGGTGCTGCTGGGATTTGAACCCAGGATCTCCTGTTTACTAGACAGGCACTTTAACCAACTAAGCCACAGCACCTTCTTCAGGGGCAGCCGTAATGTTAAGTCTTAATTTCTCTGTAACCTTTTATAAGCTGTATAATATACAATATACTGACTGATAGAAATTTTTTTTCCATTTACTATAACTGAGGTAAGAGACAGAAAGGTCATGTGTTCATGTCACAGAGTAGGCCCGTTCCAGATGAACTGCGCCTCGCTTGTAAAGTGGACGAGAGCAGGCGGTGACAAAAATCCGTGGTCAAGTCGGACAGTTTCCAGCCGATACCAGCAGCCTTCAGGCTGAACAGGTAGTCACAGAAACACTGTGCGCCGATTCTGATTTAATGAAATGTTATCAGACCCATATATTAGCTTGTACATAGTCTCCAGTTGTTTTTATTATGACAGAGTAGCTGTCAAAATGCTCTACATGCGATCTGTTGCTGATTTTAATTAATAACAGACTGTAGATGATCTGTAATCTGAACGGATTTAGTCTCTCTGACTTCTAAACGTATATCAGCCACACAACATGTGGTTTGTACAGAATAAGCCTTTAAATCAGACACATCATCTTTCAAACACTGTTTGAAAGATAATTAACCAACAATCAGGCACTGCTGGGATTTGAACCCAGGATCTCCTGTTTAACCACTGGGCTACAGCGCCTCCTACAGGCTGCTCCCGCTTGCGAGCATACAATGAGCTAGTGAACAGGGCTATGACCAATACTAGATGTGAAACAATTCAAACTCTGATTTGAAAATGTTTTTTGTGTAAATGTAATATGCCAGGGAAAACAGTCAGCCTTTTCAATCCTCTTTTACCTTTTTCCTTTGCTACCAGGATAGCATAATGGGTAGCATTGGGATCGGGTAGACATGCTGATGGGATGAAAACAGAGGCAATCTCTGCAACAACAAGGTGCTGCTGGGATTTGAACCCAGGATCTCCTGTTTACTAGACAGGCACTTTAACCAACTAAGCCACAGCACCTCCTTAAGCTCTTCTGTAATGTTAAGTCTTAATCTCTCTGATCAACATGATTAGGAATTACCATAATTAAACAATATGATTTAACGTTAATTAAGTCACCTATTATGGGGCATCACTTACAGAGATCAAGAAAACATTGCCAGTTTAATTACTTAATTAAGTCTTATAAAATATACTAAATAATTCAATTTGGAATTAATAATTAAATTGAATAACTATAGCCAAAATTACCAAATTTATTTAAATTTATCTTTATTCATAAACTAAATAAAGCAAAAGTAAAACACACAATATGTAACTAAACTATAAGATCTTAGCTAAAAGGAGGCAAAGGGAGTGTGTGTGTTGTACAGTCAAAGACAAGATGGCTTAGATTACATTACATTACATGTTGTGTAATTTAGCTGAAGCATATAATTAAAACAACATGTTCAAATCAAAGATGGCGCGTCTTTGTTAAGGTCTTGAGTCTCCTGACGGCGTGTTCTACGTCCGAGTCAAATCAAAGGCTGTAAGGCGGGAGGTTTGCTTACTATTAAAGTGGGTATGTCTGGATGTTTAAAGTCAATCTGTGTAAGTTGAGGTACCAGGTTAGGAAAGAGAAGGTTAGTTACATGCCAGACTTGGAGATGCCCCGATCACGTTTTTTTGCCTCAGATATCGATTGCCGATCATCAATTATCAATCTGCCAATATCTGCCAATAGTGGGATCATTTTTGCATGGTTTTGTTTGATTATAGCAGCTAATATGACTCAGGGTTTTTCCTGCATGCGGAAAGTTTTGGAGAAAGAAAAATCACCAGCACCAAAGCGTCTAATTTGGTTGTTAACTTGACACAGCTTCTCTACTCTCCTTCCAGACTGACGCTCCACTTCACTAAATAGTTTCCCTCCTGTGTGGATTCTCATGTGTCTATGCAAACTTCCACTCGGTTTAAAAAGCTTTCTTACAGCCTGAGCAGCTGAACAGTTTTTCTCATGTGTGCATTCTCATGTGTGTCTGCAAATGCCCACTCTGCATAAAAGCCTTCAGACAGAGCAGCTAAATCGTTTTTTTCTGTGTGGACTCAAATTCAAAAGAACAGGTAAGCATTAGCTTCAGGCTAATTTATCACAGCTACAAGGGACGGGCATTTTATGTCATTTCAACATTTGTGTACTCACATTGAATCATTTAGCTACCTGAGTTGGTTACTCGCAAAAACAATTGAGACACAGCCAGTAAAGTAATCCCAGCTGGTCCTCGCTAACGCCGCCATGCTAACCCTGCTTACTGCTAATGTTACTGGAGGACCAGCATTTAGCTATCAGGCTCCTCTCCTGTGGAACCAGCTCCCAGTCTGGGTTCGGGAGGCAGACACCGTCACCACCTTTAAGAGTAAACTTAAAACTCTCCTCTTCGATAAAGCTTATAGTTAGGGAGTGAGGAGTTGCAGCGTTCGCCTAGACCGGCGAGGGAAGGTGTGTAGCCACAGTCATGACGCACCGCCTCCCTATCTCGGCTTCTCTTCATAGAAAGCTTACTATATTTAGGGTATGAGGAGTTGCAGCGTTCGCCTAGACCGGTGGGGGTGGGTGTGTAGCCACAGTCATGGCGCACCTCCACCCTAATTCAAAATCAATAAAAAGTTTATATAAAATGTCATCATGTTGAGTCGATTCTGAACCAATCAGCTGTTAGATCAGCTGAGAGGCCGGCGTTTCCCAGCATGCCCTGGGTTCGCCAGGGTCTTGCAGTCGGTGAAAAGCAACTGCGCCGCCTGCGTCTCAGAACTGCGGCCAGCTTGATCTCGTGAGGTTATCGTTGCCCACGTGTGAATGACGTCAGAGCAAGTCAGGATCAAGTCAGACACAAATTGAACCGGCATGCATTGCGGCGTCGCTGGTGATCGATTCTGGCTCATCTCACTTTTCAATATCCTCACTACAAAGTGCTTTACAAAACAGCAAAGTAACACATGACATGACTGAGCAATCATAAAAACATCAGGATTAAAAAATAAAGACTATTAGGTGTATAAAACCCTGTACAATGTAAGGAAGTGTGGTAAAAAACTATTTAAAAAGAAAAAGTAGACAGTTCAAATGGATAGACTTTATAAACTCTAGCACGAATAAAACCAGACATTTTATTAAGTTGGCTGTAAAAGTTTTAAAGTCGGTTGAGAGTTTTTTGAACGACAGAAATCTGTTCAGATGAGATCTTGAGTGCAACATGGACACATGTAACATTATGGTACTATCATACTATGGTTTTAAACTTCAATTGGTAATAGCCTAATGTTACATATAACTTTCTGGATATGGGAAATCAGGTCTTAAGTTTATCGCCCTTGTTGAAAATAAAGAGGCAAACAGTGTTGTAAAGATAATTAACAAGCACTGCTGGGATTTGAACCCAGGATCTCCTGTTTACAAGACAGGCGCTCTAACCACTGAGCTACAGCGCCTCCTACAGACTGATCCCTCTTACGAGCATACAATGAGCTAGTGAACAGGGCTATGACCAATACTAGATGTGAAACAATTCAAACTCTGATTTGAAAATGTTTTTTGAGAAGGGAAATGGATTGAACACATTTGTTACTGGAGGTAGGTTATTGATTAGTAAAGCTCCATTGAAAAAAGATATTAACTGTAATTTAAACATGACCAAACTAGTGTATTTTGCTTTGTTCTCACTAACAGCACCATGCTGACATCACTGGAGGACCAGGCAAGGGGGTAGCCACGGCTCTTTATAATTAGGCACAGTTTACTCATTTTGTCAGGTCATTGTATGTAAACACTGTGTTGAGGTAATCACCTGACAATTAGGCACTGCTGGGATTTCAACCCAGGATCTCCTGTTTACGAGACAGGCACTTTAACCACTAAGCTACAGCACCCATCACACTAGAACCAAACGGTTTACTCATTTTGTCGGGGCTGAACGTGGCCCAGGTGTACGCCAAGACCTTGTGACATCACTGTTGGGTGTGGCTTAAGGTGCATGTGATGCATGAGGCACTGGAAGCCAGTGTAGAGACTTCAGAACTGGAGTGATGTGATCCACTCTCTTCGTCTTAGTGAGGACTCGAGCAGCAGCGTTCTGAATCAGCTGCAGCTGTCTGATTGATTTTTTAGGGAGACCTGTAAAGACACCGTTACAGTAGTCAAGTCTACTGAAGATAAAAGCATGGACAATTTTTTCCAAATCCTGCTGAGACATAAGTCCTTTAACCCTTGATATATTTTTAAGGTGGTAATAGGCTGACTTTGTAATTGTCTTAATGTGGCTGTTAAAATTCAGGTCTGAGTCCATGACTACACCAAGATTGCTGGCTTTGTCTGTTGTTTTTAACATTATAGTTTGAAGCTGAGTGCTGACTTTTAATCGTTCCTCCTTTGCTCCAAAAACAACCACCTCAGTTTTTTCATCATTTAATTTAAGAAAGTTCTGGCACATCCAGTCGTTAATTTGTTCAATGCACTTAGTCAGTTGTTGTATTGGACTATAGTCCCCTGCCGATAAAGTTATATAAATTTGTGTGTCATCCGCATAACTATGGTAACTTATTTTATTGTTTTCCATAATTTGAGCCAGTGGAAACATGTAGATGTTAAACAGGAGAGGCCCCAGAAAGGAGCCTTGGGGATCTCCGCACGTCATATTTGTATGCTCAGATGTATAATTCCCTATAGACACAAAGTAGTCCCTATTCTTTAAATAAGACTCAAACCACTTTAGTACTGATCAGAAATGCCAACCCAGTTTTCCAATCGGTCTAGTAATATGTCATGGTCGACCGTCTCAAATGCAGACAGAAGAAGGTGGCAAAATCATTGCAGCCCTCGGTGGATAAAAGTTCAGATACTGGTAGGTTTGTTAACCTATCGACAGTAGGACTGCCTTGAATTCCTCAGTATTACATATTGCACCTTTAATATTCTAATGTTATATATAACTTTCGGGTGTTATCTGGTGACAACACTGTGTTGAGGTAATCACCTGACAATTAGGCACTGCTGGGATTTGATCCAGAATCTCCTGTTTACGAGACAGGTGCTTTAACCACTAAGCTACAGTGCCCATCACACTAGAACCAGACGGTTTAATTTACTAGTTTTTACCAAAACACCATAATTAGGCCAAATGAACACAAATGGCTGATGAATAAACTAAGGTGTATATTGTAGCTTAAACTCACATTGCTCTGCATTTCATGTGGTTTTATGTACCATCTTAAGTCTGTGTTAATGTAATATGCCAGGGAAAACAGCCTTTTCAATCTGCTACCAGGGTAGCATCCTTCCAGACTGACGCTCCACTTCACTAAATAGTTTCCCTCCTGTGTGGATTCTCATGTGTTTATGTAAACTTCCACTTTCTTTAAAAGCTTTCTTACATACTGAGCAGCTAAATGGTCTCTCTCCTGTGTGGATTCTCATGTGTGTCACTAAATGTCCACTATCTGTAAAAGCTTTATTGCAGACTGAGCAGCTAAATGGTTTCTCTCCTGTGTGAGATCTCATGTGTCGCTTTAAAGCTGTTCCCCACTGTAAAATATTTCTGACAGACTGAGCAGCTAAATGGTCTCTCTCCTGTGTGGATTCTCATGTGTGTCACTAAATGTCCACTTCTGTAAAAGCATTCTTACAGACTGAGCAGCTAAATGGAGCGTGGCCCAGGTGTACGCCAAGACATTGTGACATCACTGTTGGGTGTGGCTTAAGGTGCATGTGATGCATGAGGCACTGGAAGCCAGTGTAGAGACTTCAGAACTGGAGTGATGTGATCCATTCTCTTCGTCTTAGTGAGGACTCGAGCAGCAGCGTTCTGAATCAGCTGCAGCTGTCTGATTGATTTTTTAGGGAGACCTGTAAAGACACCGTTACAGTAGTCAAGTCTACTGAAGATAAAAGCATGGACAATTTTTTTCCAAATCCTGCTGAGACATAAGTCCTTTAACCCTTGATATATTTTTTAAGGTGGTAATAGGCTGACTTTGTAATTGTCTTAATGTGGCTGTTAAAATTCAGGTCTGAGTCCATGACTACACCAAGATTGCTGGCTTTGTCTGTTGTTTTTAACATTATCGTTTGAAGCTGAGTGCTGACTTTTAATCGTTCCTCCTTTGCTCCAAAAACAACCACCTCAGTTTTTTTCATCATTTAATTTAAGAAAGTTCTGGCACATCCAGTCGTTAATTTGTTCAATGCACTTAGTCAGTTGTTGTATTGGACTATAGTCCCCCTGCCGATAAGGTTATATAAATTTGTGTGTCATCCGCATAACTATGGTAACTTATTTTATTGTTTTCCATAATTTGAGCCAGTGGAAACATGTAGATGAAACAGGAGAGGCCCCAGAAAGGGAGCCTTGGGGAACTCCGCACGTCATATTTGTATGCTCAGATGTATAATTCCCTATAGACACAAAGTAGTCCCTATTCTTTAAATAAGACTCAAACCACTTTAGTACTGATCAGAAATGCCAACCCAGTTTTCCAATCGGTCTAGTAATGCAGACAGAAGAAGGTGGCAAAATCATTGCAGCCCTCGGTGGATAAAAGTTCAGATACTGGTAGGTTTGTTAACCTATCGACAGTAGAACTGCCTTGAATTCCTCAGTATTACATATTGCACCTTTAATATCCTAATGTTACATATAACTTTCGGGTGTTATCTGGTGACAACACTGTGTAATAACCTGACAATTAGGCACTGCTGGGATTTCAACCCAGGATCTCCTGTTTACGAGACAGGCGCTTTAACCACTAAGCTACAGTGCCCATCACACTAGAACCAGACGGTTTAATTTACTAGTTTTTACCAAAACACCATAATTAGGCCAAATGAACACAAATGGCTGATGAATAAACTAAGGTGTATATTGTAGCTTAAACTCACATTGCTCTGCATTTCATGTGGTTTTATGTACCATCTTAAGTCTGTGTTAATGTAATATGCCAGGGAAAACAGTCAGCCTTTTCAATCTGCTACCAGGGTAGCATGGGAATCGGGTACACATGCTGATGGGATGCAAACAGAGGTAATCTCTGCAACAACAAGGTGCTGCTGGGATTTGAACCCAGGATCTCCTGTTTATGAGACAGGCGCTTTAACCACTAAGCTTCAGCGCCCATCACACTAGAACCCAAACTTGAACTTTAGCGACCATGGCATTTTGTCTGTTAAGAAAAGAACCAAGAAAAAGGTCTGGGGAGTTGTGTATTGCTGCATGACTTCCAGAGCCGTTGCATCGGGCTTCCTTTGTGTTGCCATTTTAAACTCTGGTCGATATATGAGGACTTTGGTTAACCTTTTCTCAGATCTCTGCAAGGTAAATCCAGACAGCTAGCTAGACAATCTTTCCAATCTGAGTTTTCTGTTGCGACTAAAACAACCTTTAAACGTACACGTTTGCTCAGTTAGCTGACTTGTGCAGGCTTAACTTGACGTGAAAGTATAAGCGGAGCGTTTGTTCCATATAGATATTTATTTAATATGCAGGGCTCTGTTCATCCGTCTCAATCATTGCATACAAGTGAACTCAACTGGCATACATGGCATACACGCAGGTATGAGAGAATGGAATACCTTACATAAGCATAAAACCATGATACCTCAAATATAGCAACCAACACTATTACTGTAATGTATTGATAAGAGCATAATACAAAAATTATATTTAACAACGTTCCACCAAAACAAGTTCCATCCGAGCCTATTTTGCAGTGGCACCGCGGCTTTTCTCCGGCGTTTAGCACCGCCCAAGACGATTGTGGTTGGTTTAAAGAAATGCCAATAAACCAGAGCACGTTTTCCTCCCATCCCCGAATGCCATGTGGAGTAGCCGGACTCTCTTCCAGCACGCTTTGGAGGAGGGTCTGGCAAAGCGAGGCTAAGTACAAGTAGACGAGTATACGTTTTATTTTTTTTAATTGAGTAAATATCGACCGATAACGATCGACGGTCGATCAATTGGGGACATAATGGGGGAGGGGTGGGGGGTGGGGGGTTGTTAACTTGACACAGCTTCTCTACTCTCCTTCCAGACTGACGCTCCACTTCACTAAATAGTTTCCCTCCTGTGTGGATTCTCATGTGTTTATGTAAACTTCCACTTTCTTTAAAAGCTTTCTTACATACTGAGCAGCTAAATGGTTTCTCTCCTGTGTGGATTCTCATGTGTGTCACTAAATGTCCACTATCTGTAAAAGCTTTATTGCAGACTGAGCAGCTAAATGGTTTCTCTCCTGTGTGAGATCTCATGTGTCGCTTTAAGCTGTTCCCCACTGTAAAATATTTCTGACAGACTGAGCAGCTAAATGGTCTCTCTCCTGTGTGGATTCTCATGTGTGTCACTAAATGTCCACTCTCTGTAAAAGCATTCTTACAGACTGAGCAGCTAAATGGTTTCTCTCCTGTGTGAATTCTCATGTGTTTCTGTAAATTTCCACTCTGGTTAAAAGCTTTTCCACAGACTGAGCAGCTAAATGGCTTCTCTCCTGTGTGTGTTCTCGTGTGTTTCCGTAAATGTCCCCTCTGTTTAAAAGCTTTCTTACAGACTGAACAGCTAAATGGTCTCTTTCCTGTATAAGCTCTCAGATGTCCACTGGTGCCAAATGTTTTCACATACTCTTTCTCACCAGTTGTACATGAATCACTGACAGGGACTTCATTGTTATTCAGAGAGGTTCTCTGGTCTCTTTCCAATCCGCACTGTCATCAGTCTCAGGTTCAGAAGAGTCTCCAGTCTGGTCATCAGTATCTGGTTGTAAATGTGTATGTGGATCTGAGTTCATGGCTGGTTCTGGTCCTCCACAGTCCTCTCCACCAGCTTCTGTTTGTATCGGTTCTCCGCTGCACCAGATCACATAAGATGAGGCTAGAGGTCGACCGATTAATCGGCCGATTTTTGACTTTTTTTCTTTTTTTACATAATCGGCATCGGCCAATATCCCAGTATATCAAGCCGATTAATAGGCAGGCGCATCTGCGGACAGCCTAGTGTTAAAAACATGAATAGGCGACATTTTTTACAGCACACCCAGACCAGCTGCCTCCAGCCCCTCCCCTCGTGAAGTCTTGCGCTGTGTGTCTCGCACAGTCACTTCAGGCTCAGACACTACCGTTAGCAGTAGCATATTGCTGGTGTTCTTGCCTTAGGATTAACTGTACTGATAAAACCGTACAAAACACCGCGGCCCACACCGCTGTGGAAGCTCCCCGAATGTCATTTATCAGAATCCGTTACCCCTGTCCGTGGCAGTCTCATCCACTCCTATAATGGAGCTAACTGGAGCTAACCGCCAACGGAGCTAACCGCTAACGGAGCTAATCGTTGCTAACAGAGTCTTCAGTTCTCCGTGCCTGTATCCATTAACTGCATCTATGGACTCGAGCACAAATAAAACCCTTAATTTTATTAAATTGGCTGGACGAGTTTTAAATTACAACTCAGAGTTGTTTGAATGACAGAAATCTGCTCAGATAAGATCCTAATGAGTGCAACAGGACATGTAACAGTGGGATCCTCAAAACACAGATAAAACACTTCAACAAACGAACAATGATCTAACAAACAAGGTGAACAAGAACTGACTTTAGAGAGCCCTAGTCTGATGTGAACAGGAGTTAGGAGGTGTTGAGATTAATAACATGTCACTTTCTGTGAAGCTTGCAGATTTGTATTCTTAGTCTAAGTTTAATAAATGCTGCTAAGTGCAATAAACTTGACAGTTTATTTTCTTCTTACCCGTTTTGTTTATTTAATATATTTTTCATACATTATTTATACACTATACAGTATGTTTTTACATTATACATTTTTAATTGAAGTATACAAGTGTAGATTGGTGAAGTTCTGTGTATATTAGTGTTACATTTTATCTTTCAAATAGAGGTTTAAAAACAAGCACACATCAGCCAAATATCGGCCAATATAAATCGGCAGCATTTATCGGCCATCGGCTGACCCTGATTTCTAAAGATCTGCATCGGCAAGAGAAAATCAGTCGACCTCTAGATGAGGCCCTGCTCAATTGCATGTTAGCTATGGCAAATCCTACTGCTTCTGCCTCTATACCTGCCTTGGATATCACTATTCCAGGATCTGACAGTGTTCCTGTCCCGGCCTTCCCGTTACATAATCTAATTTTCATGAACATTTTATTTAGTGCCTGAGCGCTGACTGTCGGCCAGCGGAGGCCCTTTTGAAACTGACAAATTATTATTTTGCACAATGAATCTCTTTTTTTGGGGACCTGTCCAAACACAAAAACTCCCCAGGCCTGGTGAAAAATTTGATATTTTCTGGGTTTAGGAAATAAGCATGCAGAAAGGGCTCACCAAAACTTACAAAATTGAGCCCCTGCAATATGTTTAACGTAGACGAAAATTGGTTTGTCAAGACGTACAAAAAAGCCTATTGGAACCATATCCTAAATCCAACAGGAAGTCCGCCATTTTGAAGTGAAAACGCCTGCGGGTTGTGGGGGGGAAAACTCTGACTGTTGTTTGTGCATATGCACCAAACAAGAGTTCAGAGTATTCGGCCTTCTTGGAGACCTTGAGTGGAGTCCTGTATGGGGCTCCAGTGGGGGACTCCATAGTTCTGCTGGGGGACTTCAACGCGCACGTGGGCAATGATGGAGACACATGGAGAG
Source organism: Sander vitreus (assembly GCF_031162955.1). NCBI lineage: Eukaryota > Metazoa > Chordata > Actinopteri > Perciformes > Percidae > Sander > Sander vitreus. The sequence goes on along the minus strand of NW_027595595.1, from coordinate 16,626 downwards.
GCGTGATTGGGAGGAACGGCCTCCCTGATCTAAACCAGAGTGGTTGTTTGTTGTTGGACTTCTGTGCTAGTCATGGTTTGTCTATAACGAACACCATGTTCGAACATAGGGATGCTCATAAGTGTACTTGGTACCAGAGCACCCTAGGCCAAAGGTCAATGATCGATTTTATAATCGTTTTATCTGATCTGAGGCCGTATGTTTTGGACACTCGGGTGAAGAGAGGGGCGGAGCTGTCAACCGATCACCATCTGGTGGTGAATTGGGTCAGGGGGTGGGGGAAGACTCTGGACAGACCTGGTAAGCCCAAACGGGTAGTGCGGGTAAATTGGGAACGTCTGGAGGAGGCCCCTGTCCGACAGACTTTCAACTCACACCTCCGGCGGAGCTTTTCGTGCATCCCTGTGGAGGCTGGGGGCATTGAACCCGAGTGGACAATGTTCAAAGTTTCCATTGCTGAAGCTGTGGCGAGGAGCTGTGGTCTTAGGGTCTTAGGTGCCTCAAGGGGCGGTAACCCCACGAACACCGCGGTTTGGCCTCCGCCAGGGCTGCCCTTTGTCACCAATCCTGTTTGTAGTATTTATGGACAGGATATTGAGGTGTAGTAGGGGTGGAGAGGGGTTGCAGTTCGGTGGGCTGGGGATCTCATCGCTGCTTTTTGCAGATGATGTGATCCTGATGGCATCATCGGCCTGTGACCTTCAGACCTCACTGGATCGGTTCGCAGCCGAGTGTGAAGCGGCTGGGATGAGGATCAGCACCTCTAAATCGGAGGCCATGGCTGTCAGCAGGAAACCGATGGAGTGCCTTCTCCAGGTAGGGAATGAGTCCTTACCCCAAGTGAAGGAGTTCAAGTACCTTGGGGTCTTGTTCGCGAGTGAGGGGACAATGGAGCGGGAGATTGGTCGGAGAAATGGCGCAGCGGGTGGAGTATTACATTCAATTTATCGCACCGTTGTGACGAAAAGAGAGCTGAGCCAGAAGGCAAAGCTCTCAATCTACCAGTCAGTTTTTGTTCCTACCCTCACCTATGGTCATGAAGGCTGGGTCATGACGGAAAGAACAAGATACAGGGTACAAGCGGCCGAAATGGGTTTCCTCAGGAGGGTAGCTGGCGTCTCCCTTAGAGATAGGGTGTGAAGCTCAGTTATCCGTGAGGAGCTCGGAGTAGAGCCACACATCTGGTAACGATGCCCCCTGGGCGCCTCCCTAGGGAGGTGTTCCAGGCACGTCCAGCTGGGAGGAGGCCTCGGGGAAGACCCAGGACTAGGTGGAGGGATTATATCTCCAAACTGGCCTGGGAACGCCTCGGGATCCCCCAGTCGGAGCTGGTTAATGTGGCTCGGGAAAGGGAAGTTTGGGGTCCCCTGCTGGAGCTGCTACCCCCGCAACCCGATACCGGATAAGCGGACGAAGATGGATGGAGAATTCCAAAAATCTATTCTTTTTTTTCCTTTTTTTAAATCGAGAATCGTTTTTGAATCAAATCTTGAGCCTAAAAATCAATATCGAATCGTGACATTTTCTGAATCGTGCACCCTTAGAAATGAGTGCGTTTTTTGCCATTTCCACACCTCGTACTTTAACAACTCCTCCTAGAGATTTCATCCGATCGACTTCAAATTTGGTCCATGTCATCTTAAAGCAACACTATGTAACTTTTCACACTTCGGTGCCCCTACAGGTTATCTCATTGGAACTACAGCTCACGCTTCCCGTAGGGGGACAGAAGCGGAAAAAGCTACATAGTGTTACTTTAAGACCTTACAGATGAAAATGTATTGAAAGCTTGAAAATTTGTCACAGGATCTAGCCGTGGAAGGGCTGCCATTTTGCGAGTTTCACCATTGAAACAGGAAGCGGTTGTAACTCAAGTACTCTATATATTGTTCAATCTGCTCCAAGTTTTTAATGATTCATAAGATTTCAACCCTAAGGACATCTACAGGCCAATATTGACAGTCATAGCGCCACCTGCTGGCAACAGGAAGTAGGCCTAAAATTCAAGGTGCTATACTTTCACCAACTCCTAGAGATTTCATCTGATCGACTTTAAATTTGGTCTGTACCATCTTAAAACCAATGAAAAGTTCCTAAAAGCTTGAGTTTCCATCGAACGGTGTGGTCATGGTTGCCATTTTGAGCATTGATCGATGAACGAGGAAGTTTTTGTATCTTAAGTGTACATTGTCCAATCTGCCCGAAATTTCTCATGATTGACAGGGGTCCAGTCTTGAGCATATCTACATGTCAATTTTGAGTAATAGTCATGACCACGCCCCCTATACTTAGACCACGGCCCCTTTTGCAACGCATTAACCGTATAACGTAGTCTTGTGTGAGGTATCATTGAACTCAGTAGAGATAACCCTTTTTAAGACCTCACGGAAACCCTGTACCATGCCATAGTTGAAAGCATCCTGCGGTACACCATCTCAGCCTGGTTTGGCAACCTCAGTGTGCTGCTGAAAGCCCAGATTATGGGTATGAAAAACTCACTGTTGCAGTGGTTGCTTCCATTAGGGTATCTGGACTGCATACCAGTCCACAAACAGTGAAAAAAAGACAACCCAGTCAGTTTTTTGTGGGCTGCCTACAGCGATGTCATTATCTGTATGTGTTCAACCACCATAAATATCTGTCTCTGTATATTTTCACGTCCAATGGTATATGATATTTAACTAAACTAAGTTTCTGAACAGTCTGAACCCCACCAGATAGTCTCCTTTATAGCTTATAGTTAGGGAGTGAGGAGTTGCAGCGTTCGCCTAGACCGGCGAGGGAAGGTGTGTAGCCACAGTCATGACACACCGCCTCCCTATCTCGGCTTCTCTTCATAGAAAGCTTACTATATTTAGGGTATGAGGAGTTGTAGCGTTCGCCTAGACCGGTTGGGGTGGGTGTGTAGCCACAGTCATGGCGCACCCCCACCCTAATTCAAAATCAATAAAAAGTTTATATAAAATGTCATCATGTTGAGTCGATTCTGAACCAATCAGCTGTTAGATCAGCTGAGAGGCCGGCGTTTCCCAGCATGCCCTGGGTTCGCCTGGGTCTTGCAGTCGGTGAAAAGCAACTGCGCCGCCTGCGTCTCAGAACTGCGGCCAGCTTGATCTCGTGAGGTTATCGTTGCCCACGTGTGAATGACGTCAGAGCAAGTCAGGATCAAGTCAGACACAAATTGAACCGGCATGCATTGCGCGGCGATCGCCGGTGATTGATTCCTGGCTCATCTCACTTTTCAATATCCTCACTACAAAGTGCTTTACAAAACAGCAAAGTAACACATGACATTACTGAGCAATCATAAAAACATCAGGATTAAAAAATAAAGACTATTAGGTGTATAAAACCCTGTACAATGTAAGGAAGTGTGGTAAAAACTATTTAAAAGAAAAGTAGACAGTTCAAATGGATAGACTTTATAAACTCTAGCACGAATAAAACCAGACATTTTATTAAGTTGGCTGTAAAAGTTTTAAAGTCGGTTGAGAGTTTTTTGAACGACAGAAATCTGTTCAGATGAGATCTTGAGTGCAACATGGACACATGTAACATTATGGTACTATCATACTATGGTTTTAAACTTCAATTGGTAATAGCCTAATGTTACATATAACTTTTTGGATATGGGAAATCAGGTATTAAGTTTATTGCCCTTGTTGAAAATAAAGAGGCAAACAGTGTTGTAAAGATAATTAACAGGCACTGCTGGGATTTGAACCCAGGATCTCCTGTTTACAAGACAGGCGCTCTAACCACTGAGCTACAGCGCCTCCTACAGACTAATCCCTCTTACGAGGGCTATGACCAATACTAGATGTGAAACAATTCAAACTCTGATTTGAAAATGTTTTTTGAGAAGGGAAATGGATTGAACACATTTGTGACAGGAGGTAGGTTATTGATTAGTAAAGCTCCGTTGAAAAAAGATATTAACTGTAATTTAAACATGACCAAACTAGTGTATTTTGTTTTGTCCTCACTAACGGCACCATGCTGACATCACTGGAGGACGTGAGGATGTGATCCACTCTCTTCGTCTTAGTGAGGACTCGAGCAGCAGCGTTCTGAATCAGCTGCAGCTGTCTGATTGATTTTTTAGGGAGACCTGTAAAGACACCGTTACAGTAGTCAAGTCTACTGAAGATAAAAGCATGGACAATTTTTTCCAAATCCTGCTGAGACATAAGTCCTTTAACCCTTGATATATTTTTAAGGTGATAATAGGCAGACTTTGTAATTGTCTTAATGTGGCTGTTAAAATTCAGGTCTGAGTCCATGACTACACCAAGATTGCTGGCTTTGTCTGTTGTTTTTAACATTATCGTTTGAAGCTGAGTGCTGACTTTTAATCGTTCCTCCTTTGCTCCAAAAACAACCACCTCAGTTTTTTCATCATTTAATTTAAGAAAGTTCTGGCACATCCAGTCGTTAATTTGTTCAATGCACTTAGTCAGTTGTTGTATTGGACTACAGTCCCCTGCCGATAAGGTTATATAAATTTGTGTGTCATCCGCATAACTATGGTAACTTATTTTATTGTTTTCCATAATTTGAGCCAGTGGAAACATGTAGATGTTAAACAGGAGAGGCCCCAGAAAGGAGCCTTGGGGAACTCCGCACGTCATATTTGTATGCTCAGATGTATAATTCCCTATAGACACAAAGTAGTCCCTATTCTTTAAATAAGACTCAAACCACTTTAGTACTGATCAGAAATGCCAACCCAGTTTTCCAATCGGTCTAGTAATATGTCATGGTCGACCGTCTCAAATGCAGACAGAAGAAGGTGGCAAAATCATTGCAGGCCTCGGTGGATAAAAGTTCAGATGCTACTGGTAGGTTTGTTAACCTATCGACAGTAGGACTGCCTTGAATTCCTCAGTATTACATATTGCACCTTTAATATCCTAATGTTATATATAACTTTCGGGTGTTATCTGGTGACAACACTGTGTAATAACCTGACAATTAGGCACTGCTGGGATTTGAACCCAGGATCTCCTGTTTACGAGACAGGCACTTTAACCACTAAGCTACAGCACCCATCACACTAGAACCAAACGGTTTACTCATTTTGTCGGGGCTGAACGTGGCCCAAACTTGAACTTTAACGACCACGGCATTTTGTCTGTTAAGAAAAGAACCAAGAAAAAGGGGAAAAAAGGGAAATGGATTGAACACATTTGTGACAGGAAGTAGGTTATTGATTAGTAATCAAAACAAACAACATAATTAGGCCAAATGAACACAAATGGCTGATGAATAAACTAAGGTGTGTATTGTAGCTTAAACTCGCATTGCTCTGCATTTCATGTGTTTTTATGTACCATCTTAAGTCTGTGTTAATGTAGTGTTTCTGTGTAAATGTAATATGCCTTTTCAATCCTTTTTTACCTGCTACCAGGGTAGCATGGGAATCGCGTACACATGCTGATGGGATGCAAACAGAGGTAATCTCTGCAACAACAAGGTGCTGCTGGGATTTGAACCCAGGATCTCCTGTTTACTAGACAGGCACTTTAACCAACTAAGCCACAGCACCTTCTTCAGGGGCAGCCGTAATGTTAAGTCTTAATTTCTCTGTAACCTTGTATAAGCTGTATAATATACAATATACTGACTGATAGAAATTTTTTTTCCATTTACTATAACTGAGGTAAGAGACAGAAAGGTCATGTGTTCATGTCACAGAGTAGGCCCGTTCCAGATGAACTGCGCCTCGCTTGTAAAGTGGACGAGAGCAGGCGGTGACAAAAATCCGTGGTCAAGTCGGACAGTTTCCAGCCGATACCAGCAGCCTTCAGGCTGAACAAGTAGTCACAGAAACACTGTGCGCCGATTCTGATTTAATGAAATGTTATCAGACCCATATATTAGCTTGTACATAGTCTCCAGTTGTTTTTATTATGACAGAGTAGCTGTCAAAATGCTCTACATGCGATCTGTTGCTGATTTTAATTAATAACAGACTGTAGATGATCTGTAATCTGAACGGATTTAGTCTCTCTGACTTCTAAACGTATATCAGCCACACAACATGTGGTTTGTACAGAATAAGCCTTTAAATCAGACACATCATCTTTCAAACACTGTTTGAAAGATAATTAACCAACAATCAGGCACTGCTGGGATTTGAACCCAGGATCTCCTGTTTAACCACTGGGCTACAGCGCCTCCTACAGGCTGCTCCCGCTTGCGAGCATACAATGAGCTAGTGAACAGGGCTATGACCAATACTAGATGTGAAACAATTCAAACTCTGATTTGAAAATGTTTTTTGAGTAAATGTAATATGCCAGGGAAAACAGTCAGCCTTTTCAATCCTCTTTTACCTTTTTCCTTTGCTACCAGGATAGCATAATGGGTAGCATTGGGATCGGGTAGACATGCTGATGGGATGAAAACAGAGGCAATCTCTGCAACAACAAGGTGCTGCTGGGATTTGAACCCAGGATCTCCTGTTTACTAGACAGGCACTTTAACCAACTAAGCCACAGCACCTCCTTAAGCTCTTCTCTAATGTTAAGTCTTAATCTCTCTGATCAACATGATTAGGAATTACCATAATTAAACAATATGATTTAACGTTAATTAAGTCACCTATTATGGGGCATCACTTACAGAGATAAAGAAAACATTGCCAGTTTAATTACTTAATTAAGTCTTATAAAATATACTAAATAATTCAATTTGGAATTAATAATTAAATTGAATAACTATAGCCAAAATTACCAAATTTATTTAAATTTATCTTTATTCATAAACTAAATAAAGCAAAAGTAAAACACACAATATGTAACTAAACTATAAGAGCTAAAAGGAGGCAAAGGGAGTGTGTGTGTTGTACAGTCAAAGACAAGATGGCTTAGATTACATTACATGTCGTGTAATTTAGCTGAAGCATATAATTAAAACAACATGTTCAAATCAAAGATGGCGCGTCTTTGTTAAGGTCTTGAGTCTCCTGACGGCGTGTTCTACGTCCGAGTCAAATCAAAGGCTGTAAGGCGGGAGGTTTGCTTACTATTAAAGTGGGTATGTCTGGATGTTTAAAGTCAATCTGTGTAAGTTGAGGTACCAGGTTAGGAAAGAGAAGGTTAGTTACATGCCAGACTTGGAGATGCCCCGATCACGTTTTTTTGCCTCAGATATCGATTGCCGATCATCAATTATCAATATGCCAATAGTGGGATCATTTTGCATGGTTTTGTTTGATTATAGCAGCTAATATGACTCAGGGTTTTTCCTGCATGCAGAAAGTTTTGGAGAAAGAAAAATCACCAGCACCAAAGCGTCTAATTTTCAGCAGCCAGCCTCCCTCTCATCCACAGCTGATATATTTTACATATACGACTGGCGCTGATACTGCCCCCCCCCTCCACAAAGGCCCATTCTGAGCCAAGAAAAACCCTGTGACTGTGTAACGTTTGGCCAGTTTGCCTGTTTGTAATGTATTGAAATCTTCACCAGGTGGTAGTGTAACTGACTATATAATGGTGTGACTCTATGGGCCTTTGAACAAGAATCATAAATCAGTCTTGTTTCATACCCCTATCGTACCAAAAAATGTGTGCATATATGCCAGTTTTTGAACGGGAACATTTGCAAATGATAGATGTAGTATTATTATTGCAATACTACAACGATTGCAAGTTAGCCTATATCCTTGACGTTCCACTTCTGGGATTGCTCCGGTGACGCCAGAAAATTCATTTAGGCCGGATATCCGTTGCATTGGGCTTCCTTTGTGTTGCCATTTTAAACTCTGGTCGATATATGAGGACTTTGGTTAACCTTTTCTCAGATCTCTGCAAGGTAAATCCAGACAGCTAGCTAGACAATCTTTCCAATCTGAGTTTTCTGTTGCGACTAAAACAACCTTTATACGTACACGTTTGCTCAGTTAGCTGACTTGTGCAGGCTTAACTTGACGTGAAAGTATAAGCGGAGCGTTTGTTCCATATAGATATTTATTTAATATGCAGGGCTCTGTTCATCCGTCTCAATCATTGCATACAAGTGAACTCAACTGGCATACATGGCATACACGCAGGTATGAGAGAATGGAATACCTTACATAAGCATAAAACCATAATACCTCAAATATAGCAACCAACACTATTACTGTAATGTATTGATAAGAGCATAATACAAAAATGATATTTAACAACGTTCCACCAAAACAAGTTCCATCCGAGCCTATTTTGCAGTGGCACTGCGGCTTTTCTCCGGCGTTTAGCACCGCCCAAGACGATTGTGGTTGGTTTAAAGAAATGCCAATAAACCAGAGCACGTTTTCCTCCCATCCCCGAATGCCATGTGGAGTAGCCGGACTCTCTTCCAGCACGCTTTGGAGGAGGGTCTGGCAAAGCGAGGCTAAGTACAAGTAGACGAGTATACGTTTTTATTTTTTTTAATTGAGTAAATATCGACCGATAACGATCGACGGTCGATCAATTGGGGACATAATGGGGGAGGGGTGGGGGGGGGGGGGTTGTTAACTTGACACAGCTTCTCTACTCTCCTTCCAGACTGACGCTCCACTTCACTAAATAGTTTCCCTCCTGTGTGGATTCTCATGTGTTTATGTAAACTTCCACTTTCTTTAAAAGCTTTCTTACATACTGAGCAGCTAAATGGTCTCTCTCCTGTGTGGATTCTCATGTGTGTCACTAAATGTCCACTATCTGTAAAAGCTTTATTGCAGACTGAGCAGCTAAATGGTTTCTCTCCTGTGTGAGATCTCATGTGTCGCTTTAAACTGTTCCCCACTGTAAAATATTTCTGACAGACTGAGCAGCTAAATGGTCTCTCTCCTGTGTGGATTCTCATGTGTGTCACTAAATGTCCACTCTCTGTAAAAGCATTCTTACAGACTGAGCAGCTAAATGGTTTCTCTCCTGTGTGAATTCTCATGTGTTTCTGTAAATTTCCACTCTGGTTAAAAGCTTTCTTACAGACTGAGCAGCTAAATGGCTTCTCTCCTGTGTGTGTTCTCGTGTGTTTCCGTAAATGTCCCCTCTGTTTAAAAGCTTTCTTACAGACTGAACAGCTAAATGGTCTCTTTCCTGTATAAGCTCTCATGTGTCGCTTCAGATGTCCACTGGTGCCAAATGTTTTCACATACTCTTTCTCACCAGTTGTACATGAATCACTGACAGGGACTTCATTGTTATTCAGAGAGTTTAAACCTGACTGAGGTTCTCTGGTCTCTTTCCAATCCGCACTGTCATCAGTCTCAGGTTCAGAAGAGTCTCCAGTCTGGTCATCAGTATCTGGTTGTAAATGTGTATGTGGATCTGAGTTCATGGCTGGTTCTGGTCCTCCACAGTCCTCTCCACCAGCTTCTGTTTGTATCGGTTCAGTTCGTTTTTGATGAAGCTGTGAGAACTGAGGCTTCTCTTCATCATCTTCGCTCTTTACAGGGACCAGAGTGAATGGGAACTTGGTGACATCAGCCTCCTCCAGCCCTTGAAGCTGCTCTCCATCCTGACTGATCCGGAGTTCCTCCTGTTCCTCTTTAATCTGGGGGGGCTTTGTATCCTCCTGGTCCAGACTGGAGCTCCACTCCTGCTGCTGTTCTTCACTAACAATCACTTTCTGGACATCTGAAGGTAAAGCTATAACACAAACAAATAGCCATTAATGTAAATCTTAACAAATACTTTGCTTATTGGCTACATTCACTCCAATAAGTACACAAGTTCATAATTACTTTATCTGCTTTACCCCAGGTCCCCAAAGTCTGAGCACAAATCCTATCGCTGCTAAGTTTGTTGCCTAAAGCTAGTACACTTTCATTTAAAAAAATGTATGTCTTCACCCTACTCTTCAACCAGCTGTAAAAGTTTTGTCAGTCTCCGTCCATCGTCGTCTGTTTATCTGGGGTCGGGTCACGGGGACAGCAGCTCCAGCAGCTCCAGCAGGGCGTTCCCAGGCCAGGGAGATGTAATCCCTCCACCTAGTCCTGGGTCTTCCCTGAGGCCTTCTCCCAGCTGGATGTGCCTGGAACACCTCCATAGTGAGGCGCACAGGGGACATCCTTACCAGATGCCCAAACCACCTCAACGGTCTCTGTTGGACCCAACCTTCATCACCATAGGTGAGGGTAGGAGCGAAAATTAACTGAAAGATCGAGAGCTTTGCCTTCTGGCTCAGCTCTCTTTTTGTCACAATGGCGCGATAAAGTAAGTGTAATACCGCCCCCGCTGCGCCGATTCTCTGGCCAATCTCCCGCTCCATCGCCCCCTCACTTGAAGTCCTTCCCTTGCGGAAAGGACTCATTCCCTGCCCTGGAGTAGGTCAGGCTGTCTGAGAAAATTACAGAGCCGGAGGGTACGATAACTCCGCTGCACCAGATCACATAAGATGAGGCTAGAGGTCGACCGATTAATCGGCCGATTTTTGACTTTTTTTCTTTTTTTTACATAATCGGCATCGGCCAATATCCCAGTATATCAAGCCGATTAATAGGCAGGCGCATCTGCGGACAGCCTAGTGTTAAAAACATGAATAGGCGACATTTTTTACAGCACACCCAGACCAGCTGCCTCCAGCCCCTCCCCTCGTGAAGTCTTGCGCCGTGTGTCTCGCACAGTCACTTCAGGCTCAGACACTACCGTTAGCAGTAGCATATTGCTGGTGTTCTTGCCTTAGGATTAACTGTACTGATAAAACCGTACAAAACACCGCGGCCACACCGCTGTGGAAGCTCCCCGAATGTCATTTATCAGAATCTGTTACCCCTGTCCGTGGCAGTCTCATCCACTCCTATAATGGAGCTAACTGGAGCTAACCGCCAACGGAGCTAACCGCTAACGGAGCTAATCGTTGCTAATTGTTGCTAACAGAGTCTTCAGTTCTCCGTGCCTGTATCCATTAACTGCATCTATGGACTCGAGCACGAATAAAACCCTTAATTTTATTAAATTGGCTGGACGAGGTTTAAATTACAACTCAGAGTTGTTTGAATGACAGAAATCTGCTCAGATAAGATCCTAATGAGTGCAACAGGACATGTAACAGTGGGATCCTCAAAACACAGATAAAACACTTCAACAAACGAACAATGATCTAACAAACAAGGTGAACAAGAACTGACTTTAGAGAGCCCTAGTCTGATGTGAACAGGAGTTAGGAGGTGTTGAGATTAATAACATGTCACTTTCTGTGAAGCTTGCAGATTTGTATTCTTAGTCTAAGTTTAATAAATGCTGCTAAGTGCACTAAACTTGACTTTTTATTGAAGTTTATTTGACAGTTTATTTTCTTCTTACCCGTTTTGTTTATTTAATATATTTTTCATACATTATTTATACACTATACAGTATGTTTTTACATTATACATTTTTAATTAAAGTATACAAGTGTAGATTGGTGAAGTTCTGTGTATATTAGTGTTACATTTTATTTTTCAAATAGAGGTTTAAAAACAAGCACACATTAGCCAAATATCGGCCAATATAAATCGGCAGCATTTATCGGCCATCGGCTGACCCTGATTTCTAAAGATCTGCATCGGCAAGAGAAAATCAGTCGACCTCTAGATGAGGCCCTGCTCAATTGCATGTTAGCTATGGCAAATCCTACTGCTTCTGCCTCTATACCTGCCTTGGATATCACTATTCCAGGATCTGACAGTGTTCCTGTCCCGGCCTTCCCGTTACATAATCTAATTTTCATGAACATTTTATTTAGTGCCTGAGCGCTGACTGTCGGCCAGCGGAGGCCCTTTTGAAACTGACAAATTATTATTTTGCACAATGAATCTCTTTTTTTGGGGACCTGCCCAAACACAAAAACTCCCCAGGCCTGGTGAAAAATTTGATATTTTCTGGGTTTAGGAAATAAGCATGCAGAAAGGGCTCACCAAAACTTACAAAATTGAGCCCCTGCAATATGTTTAACGTAGACGAAAATTGGTTTGTCAAGACGTACAAAAAAGCCTATTGGAACCATATCCTAAATCCAACAGGAAGTCCGCCATTTTGAAGTGAAAACGCCTGCGGGTTGTGGGGGGGAAAACTCTGACTGTTGTTTGTGCATATGCACCAAACAAGAGTTCAGAGTATTCGGCCTTCTTGGAGACCTTGAGTGGAGTCCTGTATGGGGCTCCAGTGGGGGACTCCATAGTTCTGCTGGGGGACTTCAACGCGCACGTGGGCAATGATGGAGACACATGGAGAGGCGTGATTGGGAGGAACGGCCTCCCTGATCTAAACCAGAGTGGTTGTTTGTTGTTGGACTTCTGTGCTAGTCATGGTTTGTCTATAACAAACACCATGTTCGAACATAGGGATGCTCATAAGTGTACTTGGTACCAGAGCACCCTAGGCCAAAGGTCAATGATCGGTTTTATAATCGTTTCATCTGATCTGAGGCCATATGTTTTGGACACTCGGGTGAAGAGAGGGGCGGAGCTGTCAACCGATCACCATCTGGTGGTGAGTTGGGTCAGGGGGTGGGGGAAGACTCTGGACAGACCTGGTAAGCCCAAACGGGTAGTGCGGGTAAATTGGGAACGTCTGGAGGAGGCCCCTGTCCGACAGACTTTCAACTCACACCTCCGGCGGAGCTTTTCGTGCATCCCTGTGGAGGCTGGGGGCATTGAACCCGAGTGGACAATGTTCAAAGTTTCCATTGCTGAAGCTGCGGCGAGGAGCTGTGGTCTTAGGGTCTTAGGTGCCTCAAGGGGCGGTAACCCACGAACACCGCGGTGGACACCGGTGGTCAGGGAAGCCGTCTGACTGAAGGAGTCTTTCCGGGATATGTTATCCCAGAGGACTCCGGAGGCAGTTGCAAGGTACCGAAGGGCCCGAAGGGCTGCAGCCTCTGCCGTGAAAGAGGCAAAGCAGCGGGTGTGGGAGAAGTTCGGAGAAGACATGGAGAAGGACTTTTGGTCGGCACCAAGGTGCTTCTGGAAAACCGTTTGCCACCTCAGGAGGGGGAAGCGTGGAACCATCCAAGCTGTGTACAGTAAGGATGGGACGCTGTTGACCTCAGCTGAGGAGGTAATAGGGCGGTGAAGGAGCACTTTGAGGAACTCCTAAATCCAACTAATAACGCCCTCTATGGTAGAGGCAGAGCTGGAGGATGATGGGGGGGATTGTCATCAATTTCCCTGGTGGAAGTTGCTGAGGTAGTTAAACAACTCCACAGTGGCAAAGCCCGAGTGATTGATGAGATCCGTCCAGAAATGCTTAAAGCTCTGGGTGTGGAGGGGTTGTCTTGGTTGACACGCCTCTTCAACATTGCGTGGAAGTCTGGGACGGTGCCTAAGGAGTAGCAGACCGGGTGTGGTGGTTCCCCTTTTTTAAAAAGGGGGGACCAGAGGGTGTGTGCCAATTACAGGGTATCACACTTCTCAGCCTCCCCGGTAAAGTCTACTCCAAGGTGCTGGTAAGGAGGGTTCGGTCGATAGTCGAACCTCAGGTTGAAGAGGAACAATGCGGATTCCGTCCTGGTCGTGGAACAACGGACCAGATCTTTACTCTCGCAAGGATACTGGAGGGAGCCTGGGAGTATGCCCAACCGGTCTACATGTGTTTTGTGGATCTGGAGAAGGCGTATGACCGGGTGCCCCGGGAGATACTGTGGGAGGTGCTGCGGGAGTACAGGGGTGAGGGGTCCCTTCTCAGGGCCATCCAATCTCTGTACGACCAAAGCGAGAGCTGTGTCCGGGTTTTTGGCAGTAAGTCGGACTCGTTTCAGGTGAGAGTTGGCCTCTGTCAGGGCTGCCCTTTGTCACCAATCCTGTTTGTAGTATTTATGGACAGGATATCGAGGTGTAGTCGGGGTGGAGAGGGGTTGCAGTTCGGTGGGCTGGGGATCTCATCGCTGCTTTTTGCAGATGATGTGGTCCTGATGGCATCATCGGCCTGTGACCTTCAGACGTCACTGGATCGGTTCGCAGCCAAGAGTGAAGCGGCTGGGATGAGGATCAGCACCTCTAAATCGGAGGCCATGGCTGTCAGCAGGAAACCGATGGAGTGCCTTCTCCAGGTAGGGAATGAGTCCTTACCCCAAGTGAAGGAGTTCAAGTACCTTGGGGTCTTGTTCGCGAGTGAGGGGACAATGGAGCGGGAGATTGGTCGGAGAAATGGCGCAGCGGGTGGAGTATTACATTCAATTGAGCCAGAAGGCAAAGCTCTCAATCTACCAGTCAGTTTTTGTTCCTACCCTCACCTATGGTCATGAAGGCTGGGTCATGACCGAAAGAACAAGATCCAGGGTACAAGCGGCCGAAATGGGTTTCCTCAGGAGGGTAGCTGGCGTCTCCCTTAGAGATAGGGTGTGAAGCTCAGTTATCCATGGGGAGCTCGGAGTAGAGCCACACATCTGGTAACGATGCCCCCTGGGCGCCTCCCTAGGGAGGTGTTCCAGGCACGTCCAGCTGGGAGGAGGCCTCGGGGAAGACCCAGGACTAGGTGGAGGGATTATATGTCCAAACTGGCCTGGGAACGCCTCGGGATCCCCCAGTCGGAGCTGGTTAATGTGGCTCGGGAAAGGGAAGTTTGGGGTCCCCTGCTGGAGCTGCTACCCCCGCAACCCGATACCGGATAAGCGGACGAAGCTGGATGGAGAATTCCAAAAATCTATTCTTTTTTTTCCTTTTTTTAAATCGAGAATCGTTTTTGAAACAAATCTTGAGCCTAAAAATCAATATCGAATCGTGACATTTTCTGAATCGTGCACCCTTAGAAATTAGTGCGTTTTTGCCATTTCCACACCTCGTACTTTAACAACTCCTCCTAGAGATTTCATCCGATCGACTTCAAATTTGGTCCATGTCATCTTAAAGCAACACTATGTAACTTTTCACACTTCGGTCCCCCTACAGGTTATCTCATTGGAACTACAGCTCACGCTTCCCGTAGGGGGACAGAAGCGGAAAAAGCTACATAGTGTTACTTTAAGACCTTACAGATGAAAATGTATTGAAAGCTTGAATTTTTGTCACAGGATCTAGCCGTGGAAGGGCTGCCATGTTGCGAGTTTCACCATTGAAACAGGAAGCGGTTGTAACTCAAGTACTCTATATATTGTTCAATCTGCTCCAAGTTTTTAATGATTCATAAGATTTCAACCCTAAGGACATCTACAGGCCAATATTGACAGTCATAGCGCCACCTGCTGGCAACAGGAAGTAGGCCTAAAATTCAAGGTGCTATACTTTCACCAACTCCTAGAGATTTCATCTGATCGACTTTAAATTTGGTCTGTACCATCTTAAAACCAATGAAAAGTTCCTAAAAGCTTGAGTTTCCGTCGAACGGTGTGGTCATGGTTGCCATTTTGAGCATTGATCGATGAACAAGGAAGTTTTTGTATCTTAAGTGTACATTGTCCAATCTGCCCGAAATTTCTCATGATTGACAGGGGTCCAGTCTTGAGGATATCTACATGTCAATTTTGAGTAATAGTCATGACCACGCCCCCTATACTTAGACCACGGCCCCTTTTGCAACGCATTAACCGTATAACGTAGTCTTGTGTGAGGTATCATTGAACTCAGTAGAGATAACCCTTTTTAAGACCTCACGGAAACCCTGTACCATGCCATAGTTGAAAGCATCCTGCGGTACACCATCTCAGCCTGGTTTGGCAACCTCAGTGTGCTGCTGAAAGCCCAGATTATTGGTATGAAAAAAACTCACTTTTGCAGTGGTTGCTTCCATTAGGGTATCTGGACTGCATACCAGTCCACAAACAGTGAAAAAAAGACAACCCAGTCAGTTTTTTGTGGGCTGCCTACAGCGATGTCATTATCTGTATGTGTTCAACCACCATAAATATCTGTCTCTGTATATTTTCACGTCCAATGGTATATGATATTTAACTAAACTAAGTTTCTGAACAGTCTGAACCCCACCAGATAGTCTCCTTTAACTGAAATATTGTCAAAAAAGATTATGTTTGCATTGGAAATATAAACTTAGCGTACGAGTGAATGCATTGTGAGGAAAGTGAGAGGAAAAAGGCAACAATAAACAAGCTTCTCAAGAAACGGTGGCTTCATCTGCTTTTTATTCTGCCAGCAAAGTTAAAGGTGTTACCCCCAAAAGCATCGGCCCTGGAGGGAACTTCTCCCCTGTGCTCCCGGACTGCGGTCTGGAAGCCCAAGACAGGAATGGTGTAACACAGGGTACACTGTTAGACTTAGTTACCACAAAATGCCCAGTAAAATACCATAATTTTCTTTTCCGGTTCATTACTGTAATATGCATTGCATTATGGGTATTAACATTTAATTTACAGTGATTTACTGTATATTTTGAATTTGCGGTAGCCTGCTGTAAAACAACAGCAGTAGTGCTACTGTAGTTGAATAAGACAGACTTAAGTAAAATTGTTAGTTAATGTTATAGAAGCATAGAAATGAAAAGGAAAAATAAAGTATCTCTGTAAAATGAAATACATAATTTGTTATGCTTTTAGCAGTGAAGGTAATTAAATATTGTGACATGTTTTCAGCAATGTAAATCATTTATTGAGAGAAACAAGAAAGGGATTATGGATATAAACGCTTGACCGCCAGATATAAACTTTGACCTCACGACTTCAAAAGAGTAGCGGGCAGATACTTCAAAGACAATGAAAGGAGTACCGGGAAGAGACTTG
>NW_027595594.1:0-38533 GCF_031162955.1 Sander vitreus | reverse complement strand
GACACTCGAGTAGACACTTTTTAATATTTGTATTAAATATGAGTGCAGAACACTGTAGAAACTCGTATTGCCGTCGTCTGACAGTAGTCACGCCGACTTAACGCGGTGTTTTTACGGTCCTTTGGGGAATAGCTGAGTGTTGTTAGCAACAGTGTTGACGGTACAGTATTAAGTACAGTTAGCGAACTCATATTTCTGTCTGACATTAGTCACACCGAGTTAACGCGGTGTTTTTACGGTCCTTTTGGGGAATATCTGAGTGTTGTTGACAGTACAGACAGTAGCTTGCTACAGTGGCGATGTTTAGCTAGCCCGCGGCGGGACCCAACAGTGACACTCGAGTAGACACTTTTTAATATTTGTATTAAATATGAGTGCAGAACACTGTAGAAACTCATATCGCCGTCGTCTGACAGTAGTCACGCCGACTTAACGCAGTGTTTTTACGGTCCTTTTGGGGAATATCTGAGTGTTGTTAGCAAGAGTGTTGACAGTACAGTATTAAGTCCAGTTAGCGAACTCATATTTCTGTCTGACATTAGTCACACCGAGTTAACGCGGTGTTTTTACGGTCCTTTTGGGGAGTGTTGTTAGCCACAGTGTTATAGACCATTACCTGGGTCAGCATGTTAGCTAGCCGCTAAGTGTATGCTGCCTAAATAATTTTTATTTTTTATAGATATTTGATGTCGTAATATCTGTGATAATGTCATGAAACTGCTCTGATAAAAAAGGAATAAAGAATAAAATAGTGCAAGTGTAAATATAGGGATGACTGTGTGCTGTGTTATCCTCTGTTATAGATTCAGACAGCCATCTCTACTGTAAGTACCACATGCCATGCTGCTCTTAAATATAATAGTGCAAGTGTAAATATAGTGATGAGTGTGTGCTAACTGTTATCCTATGTGTTATAGATCTTCATCTTTACTGTAAGTACCTCTTCTCAGTCATTTTCTATTTATTTCTTTTTATGTTGAAATATCTACTGCAGTATTCTGCATCACTCACTCAACCTTTGTAATCTGTTTTCATCAGTTTGTCTCATCCCCGCTTTCTCAGCTTCAGTAGTAGTTTTTGTATGCAGCTTGGCTGAATGTGGGCCTGAATTTGTTTTTGCAAAGAATATATAGTATATGCAATGTACTGTCTATACATTTGAAGATTAACACAACAATCTCATTCATTCGTGTTACTGAAACATTTTATTTCTCTTAAAGCCTCAGACGTACAGGCCCCTCTCTCGCTCCTGCAGCATCCACCTCCTCCCCCTCAGCAGCACAGAAGGGGGCTGAGTGTCTCTGCCGTGACGAGCCCACGGATGAGGAGCTGCTGGAGGCCACGCAGGACCAGGACCAGCCCCTGCAACCTCCAGCAGCCATGGAGATGACGGCAGAGACACCAGCTCCCGCGCCACATCCCGGAGCTGCCAGTCCCGCGCCACCTGGAGTGCAGGAGTTGACGGAGCCAGCCGTCCTCCCTCCCCCGCCTTCTGCTGGCAGTTCTGAGGTACATATACATGTCTGTCAAAACATATCGGGCCTCTCTGCTGCCCTCACACATACAGTGTTTTTCCTTTTTAGATATTAAAGTGTCCTGTGTGTTTGTGTTGTCATCTCTCCAGCTGCTGCCTGCGTCCTGGCGGGCAGCTCTCACTGCAGAGCAGCAGCAGTGGATCGGCCGGGTGCTGTTTACCAGGAACAGCAAGGGGAGGTCCCAGCTCATCAAGGAGCTGAACGTATGGTGGTACCCTCCCCAGACCCGGCCGATCTACACCCAGCCTCCCGCTTCCCCGACCCCTTCTTTGCATGTCGGCTGTTCCTGTGGATGCCACACAGGATCTGGCAACTGCAGCTGACATGCCCCCAGCCTTTGTGCACCGGTACCATGACAAAGGCTGGGCTGTACAGGACCATCCGGAGGGTCCTGGACATCGACGGCTGGTATGTCATGGCCACTGAGTACCTAGAGTGCCGTCGGTGTAAGAAGAAGGTCGGAGGGTGGTCACAGGGCATCATCAGGCAGCTGTCCCCCACCTACAGCTGCCAATTCCCAGCTGTACTTACGTACAAGTAAGAAATATCAGTGTATGTTTATATACTATGATGTATATACTGTATGTTTTGCTGTATATGATGTTTGTTTTGTTTCTGCAGGCTGTCCTGTGACCTGAGGGTGGTCGCACAGCTGAGGTCTCGCACTCTGGGCAACAGTGCTTCTCGGCTGTGCAACACCCTGCGGGAGGCGCACTCGGATGCCTGGATGCGGAGTGCTATCGCGTATCCTCGGCGTGTGCGAGCAGTTCCTGGCCTTGTGCACGGTGAGGGGGCAGTTCCCACCACCACCCCAGATGCCCCCTCTCCCCTCCGCCGTCTGGCTGTTAACTGTGTACAGCCATGACATCCTGACGCGGCTGGAGGAGTACAAGGCCAGGATCACGTCCACCTTGGGATCCATCCATAAGATGGATTCCACTAAGAAGGCAAGTGAAGTTTGTACAGCACAGCTGTGTGTTCATGGACTCGCCATAACATGTAGAATCTCTCTCCTTAAGGTGACGAAAAAGCTCGCAGGTACCGCTGAAGACACGGCCGCCTGGGTTACCAACGTAGGTAACGAGCACGGGCAGGTCCTCATCAGTGTCCTCACCTGCTCTGAGGGCACCGAGGGCCTGTCCCCCATGGCGGCCGGGTTGATGAGGCGGTACCGACTCGCCGGGGTACAACCCCCCCAGCTGATCTACGTGGATCGTGACTGCTGCAGCCGAGACGGCGTGTCGAAGACAGCTGCCTTGTTTCAGGTGTGAAACTGACACTGTTAATAGTATTGTTAATAATAGTTTTTATTATCTCACATTATATGATGGAGTATTATGTATACTTTTGAGGATCATTATAACGTCATGAACACTGTATTTACAATGTGTGTATATATATACACACACACACGTATGTAAAGATTATAAATATTTAACCACATGATGTTTCTTCTGTCACAGGAGTGGGGACAGCTCGTGGTGAGACTGGACATCTGGCACCTGATGCGGCGCTTCGCGTCAGGTGTCACCACAGAGACCCACGAGCTGTACGCCCCCTTCATGAGGCAGCTGTCTCACTGCATCTTCGAGGTGGACTCGGGAGATGCCCGCCGTCTCACTGAGGCTAAGCGGTCACAGCTGGAGGGGGGGCAGCACGGGATGGTTGGCCTGACTGACGCCGAGGTAGCCAGGAGGATCACCAGGGAGGAGTGGAGGCTCCACTGTCGTCGTCGGACACGTGGAGCCGAGGAGTCGACACTCCTCATCCAGGAGCTCCTCGACACCTTCGGCGGACCAGCCGGGCGCAACACCCTGGACATCCCGTTGCTGGACGCTCTCCGCATCCAGGAAATTTGGAGGACGCAGAGGCCCCACCTCAGCTGCATCCAGGACCCACCGGGCGTGCAGCTGTACACACAGACTGGCAGGCTGACAAAGGGCGGAGTCAGCCTGCCTGTTTATCGCTGCGCGAGGGGCTCCACATCTCTGGAGTCCTTCCACCTCCACCTCAACCGGTTCATCCCAGGTACTTGCATGTTTCTCACAGCTTGTGATCAAATAACATTTATTCACATCTCATGGAAACTCTGATTTAATTTTTGATCTGAAACCTGCCTCCTCAGGGACGCGAGCCAGTGCCATGCACTTCCAGGCGTTCCTGGTCGATGGACTGGCGAGGTGGAACGAGGACCGCGCAGCAGCAGCAGCTGCACCCCCGGTCGCAGCTGAGGAACAGGTGGGACCTCTGCACTCCTACAGTGGCCACCTCAAGCACGTCCTTAACCAGAAGAGCCAACGGGTGCTTGGCCTTCCCATGGTTAAGGACTTCACCAAGCCTGCTGAGTACACAGGTATGTGTGTGTGTGAAAAAAAGACTTTATTCTAACATGATAACTACGAGGGAAAAGGAGGACTAACAAATCCTTTGCTTTGTGTTTCTGCTGTGTGACAGGGGAGCTCATCGGGGTTGAGTACCTGTACCAGCAGACAGGCAGAGTGCTTGAGGTTGTCAGCTTGGACCCTGACACTCCGGACGAGGCTGCTGCCATCGAGTCCCTTGGGGAGGACGAGGACGAGGGTATAGGTGAGGACGTTGAGGACCCAACGATCTTCGAGCCCCATACCCTCTCCGCCAGCACAGTGGCAGCAGCTCGGTCAGGTGATCCAGCTGACGCACCCCCGTCTGAGCCATCCGGTCCGGCCGCCCCTGAACAAGTTGCCTCTACCGAGGCCCCAGAAGATCCTGCTTCCAGGCAGTCCTCCTCAGAGTCTGAGGTAAAGTTCACTGACTAGCAACTGATGTGTTCTTTTTTCTTTTTGTATATGTGTTACATGTTTTATGTGTTTTTATGTGTGTTGTTGTGCTTATGGAACATGAAATGATGTTGATGGGACATTAAAGACTCTTGTCTATCAGATTATGATAGTATGATTAATAATAATAATAATAATAATAATAGTTATAAAATATTTGTATTTCAGAAAAACAAAAGTACTAAATGTTTCCCAGCGCTCTTTTTACTTACAGCGATTTCTCTTTCTTGTGTTTCTTGTCAGGACGAGATGGAGGGGCCTGATGGTCATGTCCTGAGGCTGGCCCAGGCCCTGCTGGAAGCACGGAGCCTTCTGGGGCTCTCTGACAAGAGGGTAGACAGACTCATTGTGCTCTGGCATCGCCTGCCGGAGCACGACAAGAAGCGAGTCGTCTACCCTCCCAGATACCGGGAGAGGCAGCCTAAGGGGCGGTTCAAGGCAGCGAAGGGGAAAAACACCTCCTGCCCTGGAAAGGAGAGTCTCCAACGGTGAGACTCTTTGCAAATATTATTATATTAATTCTCTAATAAAAACATGGTCTATAATAACCCACTCTGTGCTCTCACTGACTCTTTCAGCTGTCTTCTCGGACCGAATTCGGGCCCTGCAAGCTGGCCCAGCGCCAGTCGCCTGGTGGAGGCCATTTGCAGCCAGCTCTGCCGGCTCTACCCATGGGACACGTGGTCTGTGGGGGTCAAGAGGTCTAGGTGGTCCCTGGTCCTCTCAGACTACGTGGCTATCAGAGCGGCAGTGCTGGCCAGCCCGAGGTTGATGGCTCAGACGGACATCCAGCTCTATGAGCTGAACCAGTTGACCCTGTCTAAGTGGTAAGTTTAACATGAAGCTGTGTTGATGTGTTGTAATCTGTACTGTCATTTATCTTTTGATGAAAGCTCAAGAGTCTAAAAGGAGAATATGTTTGTCTTCCAGGTTCTCGTGGCGCCAGAAAGAGAGGGACCAGGCTGTGCTGCTGCAGGCAACTGGCATCGTGCCTGTGGCAGCACTGGCTGGGGAGCCTCTGCCTCCAGCAAAAGGGCTGTCCTTTGTCCAGGCGGGACAAGGACAGCCCTTTGACTACAACATCCCCGAGGAGCAGCCCGGCCCCTCAACAAGAGGACTGCCCCCTCCTCCTCCTCCCCCTCCTCTTCCTCCAGATGGAGAGCATCCAGGACCCTCATCTGGAGGCCTACAGCCCACTCCTCCACCACTGCTCCTGGGTCCTCCTCCTCCTCCTCTGACTATGTCCAGGACAACAGCGTACAGGAAGAGGAAGGCGGCCGAGGCTGCCGCTGCAGGACAGGGGCCGCCACCCGGGAGCAAACCCTGCCGCCAGATATTGCAGTACACCTGCAGCAAGTGTGGCCAGCCCAAAAGGCTCGAAACTGGCCACACACGTGTGGGAGGCGTGGCGTACTGTTCAACTGCCGGGGGGAAATCTGTGGAGGAGTGGACTGCGGAGATGAAGAGGAACATGGCCAGAGACCCTGGGGGGCCGGGGCTGTGATTTATTCGATTTCCTTTTCTTTCTCCTCAGGGAAATATTTTGTATCGTTCGGTTTTTTATTTTTTTATTTTGCTTTGTTTTAATTAGTTATTGTTCTAGTGCTGCCAGATGTCCGTCCCCTTCCTCTTTCTTTGTGTTGGCGTTCTAACCTCCGGTGGATTTATGAGGACTATGGTTGACTGCTGGTCTGATACCATTTTTTGAGTCCCGATTCTGATACCTGAACTTGCGTATCGGCCGATACCGGTGTGTCATATATTTTATGTTTTAACAGCTGTATACTACTATCCCTGTATGGCTGATATGATGTATAACAACTGTATACTACTATCTCTGTATAGATGATATGATGTATAACAGCTGTATACTACTATCTCTGTATAGATGATATGATGTATAACAACTGTATACTACTATCTCTGTAGACCTTCCTCCGCAGCACTGTGGAGGAAGGAAGGAAGGTCTGGCAAAGACTACCAGGAGGGTGCCTTATTTTAATGGTTTGTGTGCCCTCATGCTCATTTTCAGGTTCATAATTGTATTTTATTATTATAATCTGACTTTTCTGTGTTTTTAAAAATAAAAATCAGCAATTGCACTTTATTTGGAAGCTTTATTTATGATGCATGACATATACATTTATTTATATACACACACACACACACAGTCAGATGAAGCTTGTTCATGAGCAGCATGTGATGCATTTAGATAAAAAAAAAGGCTGCAGGTTGTAGAGGATTAAAACCTTTATTGTTCATATCTCAAGCATTTTAGGATGACGCTTCTTTCAGACCGATTTCAGTTCTTCATCTACAGTCTCCTGTATAATAATAATCTCCAACATAATGAGTCAGACTAGTGCTGGCTCAGGGGTCAAATGTGGAGAACGATAAAATCTAAACCTAAACAAGTCACAAACATTGCAATATTAAAATCATCTTACAAGAACCTTACTGCTGCATGTTACACACACATGTTATGTTATGTAATAAAAAACCTTGTGTGTGTGTGAGCAGCATGTTCAGTTATGGATGCATTTGGATTAAACAGTTACATAGTGGGTGCTTTAATGCTCCAAACATGTTCATATTCTTGAGACACACAAACACACAAGCTCAGATGAAGCTTGTATACGAATAGATAGCTTGTTGGATGGATGGATGGATGCGTGTTCTCCATCTTTGCCTGCCGCGGGCGGGGATCGAACCTCAGAACTTCAACAAATGCCCAAAACTTGCCTAGGCCCCCCTCCCTGCGAAAACAGAGAAGAACGAGCAATAAGCTGCTCGCAGGGGCCATGCTAATCTTCTCTGTATCGTTCCAATTTTGTCATATGTGCTGCCTGAGCAAGCACATTAAACCTCAGGTGTTGCCTACACTTTAAACCCCTTGTTTTCATACTGACACCTTCACAGCGGTGCAGGCTGGAGGTCCAAATTCTGTAGGTCCAAATTCTGTAGAAGTACTCTCAAATGTCACAATAGCAAGGGGTGAGGTCTTTCATCCCAAGACATCAATGTCTTCTTGCAATTTGTTTAAACTGCCAGCTAATTCTGTGTCCATGTTTAATTTAAAAAAAGAAAATCCAAAAATGCCCTGACAGTGGCAAGGAGGTGGTGCCCAATTTGCCCTTCAGGTCAGAGGCACAGCAGATGGTCCAGTGGGCCAGAGTTTGACTTGTGTCTTTTGTTTGGGTAAATGCATAGTTCTGAATTAGGCTCAGCCAACAACTGCCTTGGCTAGATTCTTTAGAAGGGCTTGCTAAGTATGTCTGACCCATTGATTTTGTAGCCAGCAAGAACTCTGGTCACCACACAGGAAGCTTCGAGCCACATGACCTTTCCTGCATGGCAGTGCCAGTGAGTCTTTAGTGCAGAGTTTCATGTCTTTAACAGCTCGGGGCTGTACTTACTCTGGTTTCTCTTCATAACGCACAAGTCTTTCGCCTTTTACTTAAGACTTCCGTGGAGAGGAACACCAATGAGTTGAACCTATTTTTGGTGGGCTCTGCTGTTTGGCTGAGACTTGTGAAAAGCAAATAAGCTGTCCTTAACTAGACTTCTGTTGTTATTAGCAGCTAAGAAACAGGACACAGAGGGAATATTGCCATTTGGCTGAACCTTCTCCAATTGTGGAAACCCCAAAAGCTGTCTTTAACCAGCCTTAGGTGCTTCACCATGGAGCGCTTGGGCGGGGATGCTAAGTAGCAGCTATTGTTATGCCCAATTAAAAGTACTGGACCATGACAAGTGCGAACCGTCCGGGGAGGTTGCGTCGGACAGCAAACAGGTGGTGCTCATCGCTTCTCGGCCTTTTGGTTAAGACTGCGATCACCTCCGGTTAATCGGAAAACTCTGCCTGTTTGTGGCCTTGTTTTCTGTGTTTTTGGAGGATATTGTCATATTGTTTAGAATTTCTTGTAATTTGCTCTTTCACAAAGGTAGGTAAGTTTCTTAAAACTTTATTTTTGACCTCAACTAGGTCAATTGAGTGGGGTCTCCATCATGTCAGCCAACCATGCTGGCATGCGGAGGCACCACAGCGTCCGTTTTACTTTTAAAGATAAAGATGGCAATCCATTGGTAATGTCGAGGCTTGACTTTTCCAGGAAGTTAATACAGAGAACGTTACATTTCCCACCAGAAGATATAAATTGTATTGTTACCCTGCCTTTTAACAAAGGTTTTGATGTAAGCTTTCGCTCTGCCAGTGTTCTTAGAGACTTCTGGAATAGATATGAAAATGAAAAACACCAGTTTTCCACTTTCAATGTTGAGAAACTGACTGACAATGCCTTTAAAACAGTCATTGTCAGAATGTTCAATGACATTTGTTTGTGGCTGGGGAGATATTGCACTGTGAAAGGCCAGGCTACCAAGGTGAGAGATGAGGATGGAATCTGGAATTGCGCGTGGAGGGTCCCCATACACCAATGTCAGGACCCTCAGGGCTTCCAGGGCCTGAAACATCTGACATCAATGATAGTTGATAGTCGGTAACAACAGAGGCTACATCCACTACCAGGGACAGCCCAAGCTCTGCCGCAAGTGTGGTGAGCATGGGCACCTGGCAGAAGCATGTCAACAGATAATTTGTGGGAAATGTAGAGAAATTGGGCATACCTTTGAGGAGTGTACCAATGGCAGGACGTGTAATCTTTGTGGAGAAACAAACCACCTCTTCAGAGATTGCCCAAAGTCTTTTGCCAACAAACTGAAAGCAGCAAAGGTAGTCGCAAAGGAACAAAATGGCGGACCAGGTGAACCATTTAGAGAGCTGTTTGAAGAAGCCGAGCTGGGAAATTCAAATCTCCCTCCAAATCCTGTGATTGGAGAACAAGAAATGGGTGACAGGGGAGAGGAGGAGGGGCCTGTAACTGCCCAATCAGAGGAGAGTGGTGAGAAAGATGGGGCAGTGCAGGCAGAAGGCGCAGCTAGTCTAGAACATGAAAGTGACCAGTCACAAGGCAATAGCAAGGATGCCTCCCTCCCCAATGCCCAGCCGGCCAAGAGGCCTTTATCAGAAACGTCCTCTGAGTCTCCTGGAGTCGCAGAGAAGAGGGGAAGAGCTGGCAACTCCTCAGACAGTTTCTGTGGGGGAGCCCAGAGTCTTTCCCCCCAATTCCCCAAATGAGGTCTCTTTCCTGAACATAGCTCTGCAATCAACCCCCAAGGACTCAAACTTAAATGCAACCTTACAACAAAGGCCCACCCCCAAAGTCCAACGGAGAAATGAAGCTCAAACCCTTCCCTTTTCACCAATAGGAGTGAAGGAAGAGCTCCATTCACAAGCCATTGACTAACTGCCTCTTTTAAGACATTTTAACATTGCAATTCACCTCTTAGTCCTTTAAAATGTCATACTTGTTATTTATAATCATAATCATGACACTTACCTTCTCAACCATAAATGTGAGAAGTGTGAAGTCGAGCGTTAGAGCCAAGACTGTTTTATCCTTTCTTAACTCTTTGAAGTCGGATGTGTTTTTAATACAGGAGTGTGGTCTGCCATTTTTAAACCATTACAGAGATTGGGAGGCGTTATGGCAACAAACATCGATATGGAGCGGATCAAATCAGAACAAAAATTATGGCGTGGCCATTCTAATCAAAAAAACCCTAGTCTTGGTGAAGGGTAGCACAGTGGTGAGAGATGGCCGGGCACTTTTAGCACACTTGACTTTTATGGGAAGAGATTTTAACGTCTTAAATATTTATGGTTTTAATGATAAAAATGACAGTTATGACCTTTTAGAAGACCTGCAGTTCCACATGCTAGGTAGGGCACCACTAGTTGTAGGGGGTGATTTTACTTGTATTCTAAGCAGGAATGACAGGAAACGAGCAGGGGAAGATCTTAAAATTGACAAAACATCAGTTTTATTACAGGACATATGCAAAGATTTTAAACTTCTCGACTGTTTTAGAACCATGCATCCCAGAGAGCAAGGCTTCACCTGGTTCAGTGGTGATGGCACCAGAGCCTCTCGCATAGATTACATTTTATCACGCGATTGCCCACCAATGGATGTTAGATTGGAACCCGTTTTCTTTTCTGACCACGCAATGCTTTCCTGTACCCTCTCACTGTCTTCTGAGGTGATATTAGGAAGTGGTCTGTGGAAGCTCAACTGTTCCCTTTTAGAGGATAGGGAGTTAGTTAGTCAGTATCGGGAGCAGTACCTCGAGTGGCAGACCCTTCAAGAGTTTTACAATACATGTGCACATTGGTGGGAAATGGTAAAAAGACGGACCCAGACCTTCTTTAGATAGGCAGGTAAGAGAAAGAAAGATAGGGACGACAGACGCATGTTGGGACTGCAAAAACGACTCCAGCGGTATTTTAAACTAAACCAACAAGGGATAGATCTAAATGACGACATGAAACAAATTAAAAGAGAGATGTCCCTTTTAGCAGAAATTAAAAGCAAGGGTGTCATTTTAAGAAGCAAAGAAAAAGAAATAGAGGAAGGGGAAAAGTGTACAACATACTTCTTTAAGAAAATAGTAAATAAAGGAGGGGGCATTTTAAGCTTAAAAAAAGAAAATGGCTGCACTGCTAAAACAGAGGAAATCAAAGACACAATTGAAAACCTTTATACAGAACTATATAGAGAAAAACTGGTTCAACGAGACAGCATGATGGAAGTTTTAAATTTCATTGAGCAAATGGTAGACGACAGAGTGGTTTTAACCCAGGATTTTACCATTCTAGAGTTGTAAATGAATGCATCAAGAGTTTTAGATGAGGGAAGTCCCCAGGAGAAGACGGACTTTTTGGGCACATTTTGGGATATTTTAGCACCTGACTTGCTTGATGTTTTTAGCGATTTGGAAAAACTTGAACAACTTCCTGACAGCTTTAGAGTAGGGATAGTGACCTTCCTTTACAAAGACAAAGGCAAGACTGACCTGAGAAATTGGAGACCCATCACACTTTTAAATTTTGACTGTAAACTTTTTAGTAAACTTTTAGCATCACGCACGTCTTTGTTTTTAGAAGGGCTGATCCACCCGGATCAAGCCTGTGCCATACCAGGGAGGAAGATCACCGACAGCCTTGTACTGATCCGAGACACCATCTGTTATGCGAAAGACAGAAACATCCGGCTAATAGTCCTAAATTTAGATTTTGAGAAAGCTTTTGATCGGGTCTCGCAGCAATACCTTTTCCAGGTACTGCGAAAAATGGGTTTCCCAAGAAGGTTTATAGCCTGGGTGGGATTGCTGTACCGGGGTATTACCAGCAAATTCCTTGTTAACGGGAATCTGACAAAAGCAGTCAATATCAACTGCGGTGTCCATCAGGGGTGTCCGTTATCTGCCCTCCTTTATGTTATTTGCATCGAACCACTGGCACAGATCTTGAGAAGGGACAAACAAATCAATGGCGTATGAGTGCCAGGGAGCGGGGGACTTGCGACAAAGTGCATTTTATATATGGACGATATTAACATTTTATGCACTGACCTTTTATCTGTCAACAGGACTCTAGACTTGACCGACTGGTTTGGGCGGGCCTCTGGGTCAAAACTAAATAGAAGCAAGACCCTAGCCCATTTTTATGGACCGTGGACAGCGACTGAGATGACAGGACTCCCCCTGACTGTGACCCAGACCGACCAAAAAATACTTGGGGTCAAATTTGATAGGGAGGGGGAGGGAAAACAAACTGGCCAGACATGGAAGGGAAAGTTAGGCAGAGACTAGGGTACTGGAGACTTAGAGGACTGACACTAGAAGGAAAGGTTTTAATCATCAAGCCAGTGATTTTACCTTTGCTTTTACTCATCAGCTCTGTTTTTATGCCACCCAGAAAAGTGATTTTAGACCTGGAACGAGCCATCTTTTATTTCCTGTGGGGGTCCAAGTGGGAACGAGTGCAGAGAAGCGTGATGAAGAAGCCCAAGGAGAAAGGAGGGAAAGGAGTGCTGGACCTGTTATTGTTTTTAGGGAGCAGATTTACAGCTATACACATAACAGCAGCCACGGCCCCATCCAGAAATGCTAAGACAGCAGCTATGGCACGGTTCTGGATGGGGTCATATCTCAGAAGACTGAAGATTTTACCCTCTGATCTTAAAGTACCTGTGTCTTTTATCCTGCCGCCAACCTATGCTTTTATCCAGACCTTTTTAAAACGTTTTCACCTTGAGCAAGAAGATGTGTATGTTTTAACAAATCATCGCTCTCTCATTTCAGTTGTGCAAGAGCGGGAACCAGTGAGTCCAGTGCGTGGGCTGGCATTTGGAGAGCCCTCAACTGTTTGGCGCAACATGAACCATTCGGTTCTCCCAAACAGACTCCGGTCATGGATGGTGGCTCATGAGATCCTCCCGGTCAGGTCCGTCATGCACTCCCGGGGCATGTCAGCGCACTCAACCTGCCCCCGACCAGGTTGTGGCGAGCCTGAGTTGGTGAGGCATTTGCTCTGGGAGTGCAACGCTGCCGTAGACCAGTGGGCAATGGCCGGCTCCTTGCAATTCCCGTACTTACCAGCAAGGGAGGTTCTCACAGCACAGCTAGTGCTGTATGGGGTGAGCCCAAAGAAACAGATGCCAGCAAATCAGTGGCTCACCCTGGCTGCCATCAAAGACGCCATTTGGACCTCCAGAAACTTGCTGGTAAGAAAGCACATGCAGATCCCCCCCGCAGCTGTGATCAGGATGGCTGCAGCAGCGGCCCAAATGGCCCGAGCTGCAAGCGGCAGGCCAAGGACACAGCTGCAAAGAAGAATCGCCTCTGTGCCCATTCGGACGAAGGAGCCGGAGCCACACAAGAAAACGTCAAAGCAGCGGTGACCTGACTCTCCGGGTGAGGCAGGTGGGAAGGAGCAACAAGGGGAGGGTCTCCTCTGAGCACCGTAACAGGATCCCGAGAGACCCAAACGGTATTAGTATAGCCTTGTTAGGGACTCGCTGCGCTCCTGCACAACTGATATTTGAAGAGAGCATTTAAACCAATGCCCTCTCTCTTAGGTGCACCCTTCTTCTGTCTTGTGGAAAACCAATTAACAACGCACACGGAGCTGCGCGTCGCTCAATTTGATATTGGACCAAAACAGACATGCGTCACAGTGGCTGGCGGAATTCATGGCCAGCGGTTGTGGAAAAAACCGCTGTTGTTATCAGTTTAATATCTGATATGTCCTCTATCAGGGAACAACATCTTAAATGGGTTAGGGTTAGGATTAGGGAATAAGAAATGTATCTCGATGATTCCCCCTGCTTCATCCGACGCCTAGGCAGTTAGATAGGGAATGAAATGTACGGGCCGGCGCACATCAGTCAAAGTACTTCATTCCTACATTTCCCACACTTAGTTACCTCTATATCACACTGCAATTGCATAAACCTGATTGTCTGTTTAGAAAATCTGATCATGTAGTAATTATCTTGACTTTAGACGTTTTCAGCCCGACATGAAAACATCGGAGAAGCAGAGATAAGCTCTTCGCGTCAGCCAAGCTGACAGCATCCCGATATTCACTATGTTCATTAGTTTCCTTTTTGGTTTTTGGGCTGTGCGTTTCTGTCTGAAATGCAATCAGTCATTCTAGTCGGTTTATTAAACAGTTTTGCTTAGTCATGCTTCTAGGCTTTGAAGTCTGTTTTAAGCCTGTCTGTTTATTAGCGGCTTCTTTAAATTGCACAGTCGTGCTTGTAGGTCCTGAAGTCCGTAGACCCACCCCTGTCAGTCAGGCCCAAGGGTCCTGAAGTCCAGGTCAGTTTTTTCAAAGTCCTTCCTGTGTTCCATACACCGCTCAACTACAGGAGGCGCTGTCATGATTAGAATAGAAATGGACAGTCTGCCCTCCTGATGTCTTCATTTGCACTAGTCCGTTATGTCATGGATTTAGACCTTAAATTCTGGAAAACACATTGTGGTGTTAAAAGAACACTAGGAAGGAAGTGTATGGTTTTCTGAATCCAACGGTGTCAATCTCATTCCGGTATGATGATGGGAAGTGAGTGAAATGGGCGAAAAATCACTTTTTTGGCCTTTGTGGTCGTGGTTTAAGCGTTTCATGCTGTAACTTTCTTTCTAAAGGTCAGAAAGATTTGGAATGAAGTTACAGTTGAACTTTCGAGTCTTCCGTATCAATCGTACAAGTCACGTGGCTATAGGATGACAGGAAGTAGGTAACCGGTCGCTTTAAAGGCGTTTGTGGGTGTGGCTTAGGGCTTTTAGTGTTGTAACTGTTCCTGAAGATCGTAGAGGTTTGAGATGAAGTTACAGTTAAACTGTTAGGTTTATCACAGCCAGCCGTGCCAGTCACCTGTTTCTATGATGACAGAAAGTGGGCGAAACCTCACTTCCTGGTTGGCTTTTCTGCCATTTCTCTATGAAGAACAGTACTAGGTGTGTAATTTCTTTTTTTTATTTTTTTATTAAATTAATTTAATCGGTTAAGGTTAGGCAAGAAAATCGAGTGGTTGAGATTAGGATTAGGATGAGAGAGACAGTAGAGAAGGAGAGAATGAGAGAGATGGTAGAACCGAGGAGACAGGGCTAAGGAGAGGAGCCTGGTCGGGCTAGAACTCTCCCCTGCCGGGTCGGGCTGTAGGCCCTGCCTCCCTCTACTCCCTACACTTTCGCAAGGGAAGAGAGGAGAGTGAATTCATTAAGAACGGTACTAGGGTTGTAGTTTCTAATTTTTCGCCTACATTTAGGGTTAGGGTTATGTTCAGAGAAACCATGGAAACGAACGGAGCCAGAGCAGGGAGCAGACTGAAAGAAGAGGGAGTTAGCTAGCTAGCTAGTAAAGTAAAAAGTTAAGATTAGCTAAACTAAATGTGGCGGTGGTTGGGACAGACTTCTGGGGGCGAGAAGAGGAACGAGGCAGGGCATGAGGATATCGACAGAGAAAATGTAATGCCAAATGGCTGACGGGTCATGAATGGCTTGTGTTTGATCATGAAAATGTCGTCATGTTTTGTCAGGATTGCCGCATGTACGCGAAAGAAAAAAACAAAATGAACAATTTTGTGGTAGGAACTACTAATTTTAAAGTCGAGGCAGTAAAGGACCATGAGAGTGCCCGAAGTCATCAGGAGAGCCTAAGGATTAAAACTACCAAGACAGGCCGTATTGAAGAGAGCCTTGCTGGGAGAAGCCTCGCTTTATTGAAGACGTCTGAGTTGGAGAAGATGCAGCTACTTTTTCGAAATGCCCACGCCATCGGAAAAAAGGGCAGGCCTTTCACCACCGTGGTAAAGTTAGTTTTATATTGGACATTGGATATTCAACACATTAGAGAAATCAATTATTTGGCTTGCCATGTTGACCTATTCATGTCAAACCACTTTTGCTGAACTCAGCTAACTCCCCTACACATTGCACAAAGCTTCTTTTTTCAAAAAACCCATCCTTTGATTTAATAGATATTTTTTAATGTAAAGAAATGCTATAAATCCATTATGCGGCTTGACCTTTTGACCTATTCATATCAAACCACTTTTGAAAGACGCTTTGTGCAATGTGTAGGGGAGTTAGCTGAGTTTAGCAAAAATGGTTTTATATGAATAGGTCAAAAGGTCAGGCCAAATAATAGATTTTTTGAATGTGTCGAATATCCAATGTCCAATATAAAACCAACTTTACCACGGTCCTTTCACCGACTTCGCATGGATGTGTGAGTAAGTGAATTAAGGTTACTATTTACATGTTTCAGAAACAGTGCATTTAATATGATTCAGAGTGCTTCCATAGACACAGATGAAACTTTAAAAAGTTTCAAAAAGAAGAAACTAAATCTCACTGAAATGTACTGTGTTGTAGGCACTAACAGTGGCTTCATTTACACGAAAATTAATTTCAGGGTGGACAGGAAGAAAGACTTGAAGATAGGAGAGACATACCCAAATGACTACCAGGCAAAAGAGTTAATTCACTACATAGCAGAGGAAGAGAGAAGAAAGATGAGGGCAAGATTATCAGATGGCAAGTTCATCTCGGTCATGGCAGATGGATCCCTGGACAGTGCAGTGATGGAAGAAGAAATGGTCTACGTCAGGAGTGCCAGTGAGGGGAAGGTCAAAGTTGATTTTGTCGGGGTAAAAGCTGTCTCAAAGCCAGATGCTACAAATGTAGCTGAAGCAGTGTGCAGTATAATGGAAAGTGGAGTCAGCACTGATTGGAAGAACAAGCTAGTGGCAATCACCACAGATGGAGCATCTGTAATGACAGGAGTAAACAATGGTGTAGTTACAAAACTGCGTGCAGACAGACAAAATGTGCTGGGGATCCACTGCATGGCCCATAAGCTAGAACTCGCCTTTTCAGACGGAATAAGGACAAATGTGATGGCCAGGAAAGTTGAAGACATGTTGAGTGGACTCTACACCTTATATCATAAGAGTGGAGTGAACAGGGCCAGCTTAAAGCAACACTTCAGGGAGCTCCACATGAAGGCTTTGATGCCAACCAGAGTAGATGGAACCCGGTGGCTACCACATCTCTTCAAAGCACTTGACCATTTTCTCAGGGGATATGCTGGCATTGTACACCACTTGGAGGAGAAGGTATGTTAATTTATAGCCTACTAAAACCAGCAGTGTAGATGGATTATTTAATGTTTGCTTTCTTGTTCTCTTCATCAGTTTTAAATGCTGTCTGATATAATGCAGTTGTTTTGTTTGTAGTCCCAGGAGGCCACGAACATCAATTCTGTTCTGAGGGCAAAAGCCAAGGGGTTCCTCAACATAGGCAAGGATGGTGGAGTGCTCAGGTTTTGCTGCCTTCTCCATGACACCATCTATCAACTGAGAGGTCAGTGTCAACCCTGGCTGAAGCTCAGAGCTGCCTTTCCTCCACTCAGGCTGTCATAGAAAAGTACAAGTCAAGGTATGTATCTCATATCCTACAATTTATGATTTGATTTTAGGTTGTGTTGGTGTGTTTTCACCTCAGTATAAATAAAAAGAGGCCCATCCATCTGTCTCTGCGCAACTGTAGACCTGGGCCTAAGCTGAGAGCAGTGCTGTACACAGACTCCTATGAGGGAGTCCTCCTGAAGCCTACTGATGCCGACCAGCATGACAAGGCAAAGAATGAGCTAATCGATTCTCTGTGCCGGTGCATCACTGCTAGATTTAGCGATGTGAACAGTGGTGTCCTGCAGGCTATGCGGCTGACCAGTTTCCAGTGCTGGCCAGAGGCAGACACGAGTTCAGGTTAGCAATTTAAATGTAATGAACAATATCTTTACGCATTTTATGTTTTAAGACAACTGCTTAACTTTATTTTCATGTTTTCCATTTTGATCTCAGATTTTGGTGATGAAGAGGTAAACAAACTCATCAGTCACTTCCGACCTCTTTTACTGTCTGCTGGCGTGGATGTGGAGTTGATCCCTGATCAATGGACAATTCTCAAGACTGAACTGTACACAGCAGGATTCAGCCAAGGTACTTGGAGAATGTTTGAGAAAAAACATCTCATCCTGATGTACCTTATCAGTAGCATTTTCAAACAAGTGCATGAAAAGTTCCCAAAGCTCTATAGAAATGTCTAATATTGTGAGACTGTTTTATTTAGTTTATCAGGAATCAGAGTAAATGTCATTTGTTAAAGACACAATCCAAATTTGATGCCATCTTTTAATAACTTAAGTTGCATTTGAAAATGTATAATTGTTTGCAAGTGCATAATGCATATTGTCTGTCTCACCCTGCTACAGGAACCTTTGAGAAGACCTGGCCTACTGTGAACAGAATGCTGCGCCTTCGGTGTCCTGATGTCCTTGATCTTTTTGATGCTCTCCTCACCATCCCTGCAACTACAGCTGACTGTGAAAGAGGGTTCAGTGTTATGAAGCAGATAGAGTGACTGGCGCTCACGCCTAAAAGGTGAGACCCTCTCCGACCTCCTTAAAACCCAGTTGTGCTCACCTGACATCAAAGACTTTGATCCGACCAAAGCCATTGACATCTGGCATGCTGACAGCGTGCGCTCACGCAGGCCTGACTTTGTGCGCAAACATGGAACAAAAGGAACAGAGGGTGGCTCAGATTCTGATGGCACCACCTCTGAAGAAGAAGAGCTCTGAAGACATGTGATTCATTGACACAATTCTAATCTTTTTGGCTCTATACACCACCACAATGGAGTTGAAATGAAACGAACAAGATGTGCTTTAACTGCAGACTTTCAGCTTTAATTTGAGGGTATTTACATCCAAATCAGGTGAACGGTGTAGGAATTACAACAGTTTGTATATGTGCCTCCCACTTTCTAAGGGACCAAAAGTAA
The DNA here is from genome assembly GCF_031162955.1 of Sander vitreus. NCBI lineage: Eukaryota > Metazoa > Chordata > Actinopteri > Perciformes > Percidae > Sander > Sander vitreus. The sequence continues at coordinate 19,926 of NW_027595594.1, read as the reverse complement.
TGGGACAATTGGCTGCTCAGCTGTTCCATGGCCAGGTGTGTGTTATTCCCTCATTATCCCATTTACAAGGAGCAGATAAAAGGTCCAGAGATCATTTCAAGTGTGCTATTTGCATTTGGAATCTGTTGCTGTCAACTCTCAATATGAGATCCAAAGAGCTGTCACTATCAGTGAAGCAAGCCATCATTAGGCTGAAAAATCTAAACAAACCCATCAGAGAGATAGCAAAAAACATTAGGTGTGGCCAAATCAACTGTTTGGAACATTCTTAAAAAGAAAGAACGCACCGGTGAGCTCAGCAACACCAAAAGACCCGGAAGACCACGGAAAACAACTGTGGTGGATGACCGAAGAATACTTTCCCTGGTGAAGAAAACACCCTTCACAACAGTTGGCCAGATCAAGAACACTCTCCAGGAGGTAGGTGTATGTGTGTCAAAGTCAACAATCAGAGAAGACTTCACCAGAGTGAATACAGAGGGTTCACTACAAGATGTAAACCATTGGTGAGCCTCAAAAACAGGAAGGCCAGATTAGAGTTTGCCAAACAACATCTGAAAAAAGCCTTCACATTTCTGGAACAACATCCTATGGACAGATGAGACAAAGATCAACTTGTACCAGAGTGATGGGAAGAGAAGAGTATGGAGAAGGAAAGGAACTGCTCATGATCCAAAGCATACCACCTCATCAGTGAAGTATGGTGGTGGTAGTGTCATGGCGTGGGCATGTATGGCTGCCAATGGAACTGGTTCTCTTGTATTTATTGATGATGTGACTGCTGACAAAAGCAGCAGGATGAATTCTGAAGTGTTTCGGGCAATATTATCTGCTCATATTCAGCCAAATGCTTCAGAACTCATTGGGACGGCGCTTCACAGTGCAGATGGACAATGACCCGAAGCATACTGCGAAAGCAACCAGAGAGTTTTTTAAGGGAAAGAAGTGGAATGTTATGCAATGGCCAAGTCAATCACCTGACCTGAATCCGATTGAGCATGCATTTCACTTGCTGAAGACAAAACTGAAGGGAAAATGCCCCAAGAACAAGCAGGAACTGAAGACAGTTGCAGTAGAGGCCTGGCAGAGCATCACCAGGGATGAAACCCAGCGTCTGGTGATGTCTATGCGTTCCAGACTTCAGGCTGTAATTGAATGCAAAGGATTTGCAACCAAGTATTAAAAAGTGAAAGTTTGATTTATGATTGTTAATCTGTCCCATTACTTTTGGTCCCTTAAAAAGTGGGAGGCACATATACAAACTGTTTTAATTCCTACACCGTTCACCTGATTTGGATGTAAATACCCTCAAATTAAAGCTGAAAGTCTGCAGTTAAAGCACATCTTGTTCGTTTCATTTCAACTCCATTGTGGTGGTGTATAGAGCCAAAAAGATTAGAATTGTGTTGATGTCCCAATATTTATGGACCTGACTGTAGATAGATAGATAGATAGATAGATAGATAGATAGATAGATAGATAGATATGAAGATAGAAAGATAGATAGATAGATAGATAGATAGAAAGATATAAAGATAGATACTGTAGATAGATCCCAAACTTGAAATGAAATGTTTGCACTTCCTGTGTATATTTTGTTGTATGTATTGTACTTTATATGTATTTTTCATGAAATGATCAAATGCATTCAGTGGCACTCATAATTTCTCTTATTTTCACCGGAAAAAATTTGGCTAGTGGAAATTCTGATTGGCTTTAGAAAGTTACCAGCCACATTGGCTGGTGATCAAAAAAGTTAATTTAGAACCCTGGCAGCGGAGTATATATAGCTATACACTGTATGTATATAGCAGGACTTTGTACTGCGATAAATCACCAATAAAGGATTCTAAACCAAATACTACACAACCGGACATGTCCCAGCAGTAAAGTGACCAGAATTTGGGGAGAAATTACCAGCATTGGCCAAGATTACAGCTATGTCACGTTAGCATGCAGCTACATAATAGTTAGCTAGGTGTAGCTGGTCTCTCACAGAGATCTCATTTGTAGCCCTGTTTTTACCTGATACTTTCATAAAAGTACAAACACATGAAGTGAGAGGTATATGCACATGATTAAACTTTATTGCAAGCATGATTCCGGTAACCGGAAATCTCCAAACATCCTTACGCCAATGCGGAAGTGATGCATGCATAGAGCCTATACTGAGTGAAAACTGCAGGACATTCAAAACTAAAAACAAACTAATGAACTGATGAAATAACAAAAAACAAAATACACAGAAGAAATCAAAATGTTTAACAGGTGAAGAGAGAGAAAGTGAATCTGGTTTATTATCATGTTTTCAGCTGGAGTTTTCTCTGAAATATTCATATTTCTGTTATTGGAGTTTGATTACATTTATCATAACTTAAACAATTATTTCATACAATAATAATACAAGAAATATACTCACACACACACACACACACACACACACACACACACACACACACACACACACACACACACACACACACACACACACACACACACACACACACACACACACACACACACACACACACACACACACACACACACACATATACAGTGGTGCAGACAGAGCAAAGTTACTCTAGGATAAATAGGTTTGAAATTATTTATACAACTGAAATACATTTTTTTTGTTATTACAAAGGGAAAGAACCGAAAAAAGGTACCGTTGGGTACCAGAACCAAATTTCAGGTATCGGTACCGGCACCGGTAAAAATGTGAACGATACCCAACCCTAGCCACATTTAATATAAAAATGAAGTTAACATAATACGGTAAAGTGAGCTATTTAAATTAGCTGCATACATTGCTAAATGTCATTTGCTCTTACCAGTGTATCACCCTGTGTAACATTACTTCGTCTGCAGCAATCCTGCCACAATCAGTCCCAAAACATCCCAGTTAGATATAAAATGGCGTCACGTTAAAGATATTCTTTGTAAGTCTTTACAATTATTCCCCAAAAGAATCAACCAGGCCTGCCTTGTTGCACGATCAAAACAAGGCGCGAAACATCTGGTGATTTTCTGGTAAATGAACTGTGAATGTAGGTTGTAGCTCCAGTTATTGATTTTTGTGGCTTACATTTTAGTAGTTATTTCAGTTTTAATGCAGGAGATACTTCATACTCTGAAGTCCTATGGATTGGTCACCTCATCAGCCCTTGCATTGTCTCCATTCAAACAGAACATTTTAATATAGTAAAACATGGTAACCTATAACTCACTCACACCTCCCATTAGTTATTCTAACCCTTGTATCATTATCTCTGCATGTTTCCCCCTTGGGTCTACCAAAGGCGCCCTCAGCAGACGTTAAGCTGGCGACCCGTAGCAGGAAAGAAGGGCAAAAAGGCCGAGGAGGAAAGTTGGAAAGTTGTCAGTGAGGCCTCGGGAGACTCAGAGGAGCAAGGGAGCAAGAAGAAGAAGGAGGAGGTGAGTGAAGGAAAGAGGTTACTCCAGACCCTGGGAGGGCAGAGATGGACCGAAGGGGGAATAATCAAAAAGGATCAAAAAACTAAAAGTGTCCAGGAAACCAAAAACAACTCAAGGAGGGCGGAGAGAGTCTGGGGAAGGCAGAGAGTCAATGGGAAACTGGGGAAAGAGGAAACTTTGGAACCCGGGACAGTGGGCACTCGGGAACTGGGGACTCGGGGCACTCGGGAACCGGGGACAGAGGGCACTCTGAAACTGGGAACCAATGGGCACTCGGGAACTGGGGACAAACTGCTTTGGCCAGCAGGGCTGCTGGCAGCAGCAAGGATGGAACCCCTCTGGTGACTGAACAGGCCATAGAGGATTCTCAGGGGGCCGGCAGCGAAGGCAAACCTCCTCCGGCGGCCGTACAGGATGGTGAAGGTTGAGCCCCTCAGACGGCCGAACAGGACGGCGAGGGCAGTGCCCCCTGGAGGCCGAGCAGGTCGTTCCAGGTAGAGCACCTATGGAGGCTGAGCAGGTCAGCCAAGGCGAGACCTCTCTGGAGGCCGAGCAGGCGACGGGTCAGCTGGGCTGGGGCCAGTCGGCGGGACAGCAGGACTGGAGTCAGGCGGTGGTTCAGCTGAGCTGGGTTCAGCCAACCAGGCAACGGGAACAGAGGTTGACTGAGGTACCGACAGGACACGAAGGGCAGGAGAGGGTCTGACCGCCGGCAGGACACGAGGGGCCGGAGTAGGTCGGACCGCCGACAACACACGGGGGGCAGGAGTCGGTCGGACTGCCGACAACACACGGGAGACAGGAGTCGGTCGGACCGCTGACAAAGACAAAGTCTCTGGGGGGCAGGACAAGGGCAGAATCTCTGGGGTGGCAGAGTCTCTGGGGTGCCAGAGACGGGCATAGTCACTGGGGCGCTCTAAGGGACGCCGGAGACTGGCAATGTCACAGGGGCGATCTCAGGGGCGGCCTCAGGGGCGCCGGAGACTGGCAAGGTCTCAGGGGCGGTCTCAGGGACGCCGGAGACTAGCAAACTCACAAAGTTGAAGGTTTGGTATTTTGACACTAAGTTGCAGACCCGCAAATAACCTTAAAAAATGGCAATCGAAAAAAGGAATAATACGAATTAGCAATTAGAGTGAGAATGTATTGCCTAAAAACAAAGCCTGAGGAGATATTCTTCTGTCTGCACTCACCTTTCCAGTGAAGATAACACATGGGAGCCACAAGACAACCGGGACTGCCCCGACCGTATCGCAGAGTACATGCAGAAAACCAAGGAGGAGGAGAAAAAGAAGGAGGGCAAGAGGAAAGTTGTCAGTGAGGCCTCGGGAGACTCAGAGGAGCGAAGGAGCAAGAGAAAGAAGGAGGAGGTGAGCGAAGGAAAGAGGTTACTCCAGACTGAAGAGTCCCAGAAATCTAATCTCAATATTAATGAACGCACACAGAGGGTTTAACAAATGTCTTTTAGGATTTATATACGTATATAAATGACATTGCAATATGCACATGCATATACATACATGCAAAATAGTAGGGGTGCAATGGATCACCAAACTCACGGTTCGGTTTGGATCACAGTTTTGAGTCACAGATCGGATACATTTTTTGGATCAGCACAAAAAAGGGAGGAATTTAAATGATTTATTAAAAATGTAATAATAACATAACAATAACTTATTTCACCAGTAAATTGCTGTTAAACGACAAAAACGGATGAGAAAAGCGTATTTTACAATAACTTTGAATGCACCACGAGGTTTACCCATTTCAAGTTAACGCAACATATATTGTGCAGCCCTAGCTACAACTGTTCATTTTTGCAAATGATTAGTAGCCTAACTCCTTGAATGGTGATTATAACGGTTTCAGTTCAGAGCACTGGTCAGTAAATGATTATTTTTAGGTTGCTTACGCATTCAGGCGGTCCGCGATCGTCTGCCACGCTTTCACTCACTGTTTCATTACAGCGGCCGTGTTTCTTCTTTACGAATAATGTGTTTTATTTCATCAAATTTCATAAGAAGCTGCTGCTCACTCTGTGTAAAGTATGCACAACGCGTATTCTCCATTTTAGCATCAGTAATAGGGCTGGGGCGGTATGTATTTTTTTCTACCGCTGTTGAAAAGCAAGAAATTCCCGCGGTATACCGCAACCCCCTTACGAGAGTAGCGTAAGTTAGAGCGAGAATGGCAGGGTGCCTTAAGTGAGTGACGTCACTGCCTGTGTGGTCGTGCAAGGAGAGCGAGCGGTAACGGAGAGTAGAGGAAAAGAAAGGAAAAAGAGATAGAAAAGATGATTTTAAAGTGAGTTAAAAGTGAACAAGAAAACAACAAGCTAGAGCTTTTCAAGACACGGTAGCTTTATCTATTGTCAATACTGCCAGTAAAGTGAATGGCGTTACCCCTGAAAAAACTTCGGCTTAAACCTTACAACATATTGTCCCAACTCGCGGTCTCTGTCAGATTTGCTCCATCTTTTGATGATAAGTTTTGTTTAGAAAACCTTGATCCATGTAAGACACAATGTCATCAGAAACAGAAACAATGAATCCATGTCATTGGACACAACGTGCAGGCCAGTGGTTTTTGCGGTGAGGACGGTGATGAGCTCAGACCCCTGTTAGGGTCACGGGACCACGATATTGCGGTAATGCGGTAACCGTCCCAGCCGTAATCAGTAAATCTGTGATTGACCTTGCGGTCTGTTGAGGAAAGCCGTGAACGTTCATCTATCTAAATTTATTCAGCCTGGCTCGACCTAGTTGCTCCTCCTCAGCCTGGCTCTACCAAGTCGCTCCTCCTCAGCCTGGCTCGACCTAGTTGCTTTGCCTCAGCCTGGCTCGACCTAGTCGCTCCTCCTCTTCAGCCTGGCTCTACCAAGTCGCTCCTCCTCAGCCTGGCTCGACCTAGTTGCTTTGCCTCAGCCTGGCTCGACCTAGTCGCTCCTCCTCTTCAGCCTGGCTTGGCCGTCATGAAACACAGAACGCCAGGATACTCTGATGGGACTAGGTCAAGCCTCGCTTTATCGGTTATCCTGGATTTATAAATTCTACTTTTGTGCAATACCCCTCTGGTTGGAAAAAAACAAAATACCACTTTAACAACACATTGATTTCATGTAATTCTGTTAAATTTAACAAATTTGTTTGTTTCTGTACGTTTTTTCGTTATTAGAGTGCATAATTACACTTGTAAAAGTATAAACTGAAAATACATGGTCTCTTTTACAGAAAATTACATATAATAAGATTTCAAACATAACAATTGTGACCATACATTTGTGGGTGTCACAATTGCAAGAGAGGATATCGAATGTGATGTGGATGAGGCCATGTGATCCGATTATCAAGACAGAAGAGACTGAATATCAATAGTAGCTATTTCTTATACTCTACAGTAATAGATGTTTACTTTACTGTAATAGATTTTAATTTCTATTTTCTTAATTTCTTAAACTATAATAGATTTCATTTTAGTTTACATATATTTTGTGTAATATTTACAGTATTTCAGTTTTCAGCCACAGTTTGAAAATAAGAATCAATGGAATCAATACAATTTGCATCAAAGCATTTCTGATTCTGGATCCAATTCTCTGCAAGAAGGCAAATTTGACAACAAATGTCACTGACATGAAAGCTACGTACAGTAATAGGCTACAGTGACAAGCAATGGTGCACTGATTCACACTGAGTGCTGTATTTAGTATTTTGTTGTCCACTGTGTAATGGTTGATTGGAAGAGCTCATACACTTGTTTGCAAGTTGTGTTGTTTGAAGGCAAAATGTGTTGCATATTTTAAATGTTTTGGTACGGATAGAGCCTTTTGCAAACAAAATGTGTAATTTTCACCATGAGTGCCACTGTTTCGGCCTGTGTGTTAACTGTTTTGAAAAATGTGGAGTGGTGAATGGTGACTGCTGTGTCAAAGCAATCAAGTAAACTGTAATCAGCATCAGAATGATTGGGATCTGCACTTGCAGGCAGGCCCGTATTAAGACAATGTGGTGCCCCTGGGCACTATACCTCATGGCCACTTTTGATTATTGTTAACCCCCCCCCCCCCCCCCATCCCTCAAATGATACACTTGCGCGTACTTGTGGACTAACTCAACTCTGACAGATTGGGGAGCGGAGTGATAGTGGTCATGTAATATTGTTATCTCGAAATTCAGCCTTGGTGCAGAATTACAGCCACTAGAGCCAGTCCCACAATGAGCTTTCCTTAGTATGTTCCATTTCTGTGTCTGTAGCTATTGAGGAGGAGAGAGGGGGGCAAGGTGGAGGGTGGGAGTGTGGCCTTGACCAACTGCCACTTTGCTCGTTTGCAAGCCATGATGTCTCTCTCTTTCTCATGGGCCTGCCAAATTCTCTGGGCGGGCAAAGCAGAGAAAGGGGAGGTAACCTTTCCCCTTATGAGCTCATAAGTAGCAGATTCCAGATCGGCCCATCTGAGCTTTCATTTTCTCAAAGGCAGAGCAGGATACCCAGGGCTCGGTTTACACCTTTCGCCATTTCTAGCCACTGGGGAACCATAGGCAGGCTGGGGGAACTCATATTAATGTTAAAAAAAACTCCTAAAGTGATATTTTCATGCCATGGGACCTTTAATATCAAAAAGTTATGCACTAAAGCTTTAAAACTGGAGTAAACCTTTCAGATTTAATCAGATGATTGTTGGATCATGACACACTCTGTTTTCAAACCCTGTCATCAGTGCAGGAGAGGTTTAACAGCAGCAGGGTATAGCTACACACTGACAGGCTGATGCTCGCTTCCTGAACAGAGAAAAATAAAAGTCAAAACACAATTATTAGCCAAGTAAGCTAGCCCTCTCTGAAAGCCAATGAACCGTGGGGTGTAAAAGTAAAACCACTGACATCCCATGCTGTGTGTTATGATCTCTCAGTGTGCTTTATGTGAGGTCCTGTCATCCATCCTCGATATATACTCTGTAAAGACTGTAAAGTTGTCAGGTCATCTCTGCAACCCTGGGCTTGGAATTACACAGCAGTGCTTTATACATATTTTTTGTTGCCATACTCTTCGGTACCAAACTGAGTGAATGTGCTTAACGACTGAGGACTTCTACTGATGAACTACAATCAGCAAAATGATCAGAACTACAATCACCAAAATGATCAGAACTACAATCAGCAAAATGATCAGAACTACAATCAGCAAAATGATCAGAACTACAATCAGCAAAATGATCAGAACTACAGTCAGCAAAATGATCAGTGTGTTTCTGTGATTTGGCGGTTATAACTTAAATTTTAACAAAGGGATAACTGAAATACTAATGGTGCAACAATGCATTGATTTGTGCGAGCAAAATGTCCCAAACATCTGCCTGATTATCTTCAAGCACCATATTAATATCCTTTTTTTCACTGTTATGTAACACAAATTAATATTATTAACATCTGGCTTGACAGGCTATTTATATTATTAAGTTGGATAAAATGTCTTTTCCCCTGCATTGCGATTGCAAGATTATATAGAGAGATGGGGTCCTGTAGATTAACATATCATATATATATATATATATATATATATATATATATATATATATATATATATATATATATATATAATACACAGTGTAATGCTGTGTATTTAATATTGTTGTTGTCACCTCCCTCCAAAAAAACACCAATATATTTTGGAAATATAAACACTGAAAACAGCAGTTTTATTGTTGGAATATTTATATATTATATATCATATAAATGTAAAAACTCAGCACATTGACCTAAGGATAATTGATAACTGTCATAGTTTGTGTAAAAATGTTTGATGATGAGTAAGTAAGTGTTGAAATTTAAAAACAAATAAAAAAAAAAAACAATTCTAGAAGACAGTGGTTCTTAAAGACAAGAGTTCTAGAAAGTCAATTCCAGTGACTCAATCAGAATCATTCTTCATTCTCAACACACTCTCAAGTGTGTACGTTACTATGGCAATGGTGTTGGTTTTGTAGTGTTGACATTTAAAGTTAATTCCAGTGACTCAATTAGATCATTTTTGATACACTCTTCAGCCTGAACACATCCTGTTCTTTTGTGCCTGTTGAATCAACTGTGCTTGAGTACGCTCTACTCTCCAGTCTATTAGAAATCGTTGGAAAATTTTCATTGTCACTTTGACACTTCAGCCTGTTCTGCATGTTGATATACAGCAACAACATACCAATGGAGTTCGTTGAAGGACGCAGAGGCATCTACAGAGTGGCATCTACACAGTGTTGTTCGACACACCCATATATGAGCGGGCTTTGCAGCTCTGCTGGCATATGAAGTCTTACAAGTCCAAGATTGCATTGGTGATTGAACTTTTGAGGCTTCAGCGGGAAAATAGGATCCCATCTAAGGTGACTTTGGAAGATATGACAGACCTGCTGGTAGAGCAAAGCAAAGATACAATAAGAGTGCAGCTCTGGGAGTTTGAATTGGAGGACTTTGATGAGGAAGACGCCAAGCCTCTTCTCATGCTGGTGTGGGAGGTGAACAACAGCATGAAAATGAGAGACATTGCGTTTGAAGCCAGAAGGCTACTCAAGTCGCCAGAAGACATCCCTCCTTGTTTTCAACATCCAAAGCTTGTTAATTTGGCTCAAGAGTACGGCAGGAGCCTGACAGAGCAGCTGCAGTCGGCCCCCAGGTCCAAACTGCTCAGCACAGGAGATGTGGTGGTGGAGGTGGTTCCAAAAGTCTTGCAGGGCTTCTGGTTACCTCCTCCAAGCACCTTCCTCGACATGCCCTCCCAGCAGCTCAGTGAAATGGCTGTTGGTGTCACAAAGTTTGTTTTGGACCGGGTCTCCACTGCTTTGTCCACTGTGCACCATCGGGTCAACTTCTTCCGCTCCATCAGAGACAGCATGGTCCTGTCTATCCAGGAAACGGTTAGGCAGATGTACCCTCCAGACGTCCTGAGGAGAAGGCTTAACTCCTTTGCAGCACAGGTGTTGAACACTATTGTTGATGCTGCAGTGAAAGAGGTCCTTCTGCTGTTTCAGCCTCAGACCGATACCCATGTGCCTGCAAATTCAAGCACCAAAAACAATTGCACCCAGCACACCCAGGCTGGAGATTTGAATGAGGAGCCTGTTCTGGAGGAAATTGGAGATCCAATCCAAGATCCAGAATCATCTGTTTTGTATTCTCCACCCACTCCTCTGACTCCCAATGGTGAACCTGCTGCCAATATTTTCTTGGATGTAACAGTATCATCTGCCTCTATGCCCCGCCTAGAAGCCTGCTCTGCTGTGGTTCCAGCTCTGCCATCTTCTGTCCCCCCTACTGATGAACCTCTTGCCATCACTGTCATTCAGGATGGTTTGACAATTAGCCAGATTGAACCAGCGGAGCAGTTTACCCCAGAGACAGACTTTGCCGAGGTGTCATCACCACCACTTCCTCTGACCCCTGCCACTGAACATCCAGTCACGACATCAGTCCTGGATAGTAACAATGTGAATGAAAGGACCACCAGAAAACATGACTCTTCTGTCTTGTCTCCTCCACACGCTTCTCTGACTAGTTCTAAATCTTCTGCAAACATTGACTTGGATGAAACAGAGGATTCTTCCTCTGTGCCCAGCCTAAAAGCTGCTGTGGCTACAGCTCCTCCACCCCCTCCGACTCCTCCTGCTGAACCCACAGTGACAACATCAGCCCTTAATAGTGAGGACTTGAGCGAGCAGATCACCACAGAACCAGACTCTGTTGTGGCTTCAGCTCCAACACCTACCATCACTGTTGTCCAGGATGGTTTGACAATCAGCCAGATTGAACCAGCTGAGCAGCCTGCACCAAAGGCCGACTTTGCTAAGGGGACATCTCCACCACTTCCCATGACTCCCCCTGCTGAACCCCTAGTCATTACTTTAGTCCTGAATGGTGAGGATGTGATCAAGGAGCTCAGCAGAGAACCATACTCAGCTGTGACTGCGACTCTACAGGCTATTCCAATCAACCATGATGCAGCGCAGGATGACCTTACAATCAGCCAGGTAAAGGTTGAAAAGAAGCGTCGAGTCCAGCGCTTCTTCAGTTGGTTCAGGAAAACACTATGCTGCTGTTGCCTGCCTGACGACGCAGACTGAGGGCCAGATGTACTAACGCTTTTGCACCCACTTAAGATGTATTTGTTTTGCAACGTGCGTGTAAAAGCATGGCGATGTAGGCTATGTACAAACAGGCCGCACTGAGGTAAAAGCATATGGTGTTATATATGTGCCTCATTCCTGAGCGAGTAATTGTATGTTTTGAGCACAGAGAACTATATTCTGCAAGCACATTATATGACTATTATTTTGAACACAAATTAACCAACCTGATCTCACAGAATTGCGTGAAACGATCACAAACTCTTAACACCGCATTACGTGGTGGAGGCACGGAATGTGTGAAAATTACGTGTGGCCACCACGGAAACAATACCAATGTAAACCAACGAGGATTCTTTGTTGTGGTGGACACACAGATTCGCTGGTTTAATAACGTCATGCAATGGGCGGTAGTTTTCAAGATTTAAAACTTCTGTGTGTAAGGTGTAGAAAATGTAACAACTTTTTTTATTTCAGATAGTAATATTTATAGTATATATAAAACAGTATTATTAAAAAAACAATGATTCAGAAGACGATTAAGATGTTGCTTTACCGCATTAATTTTGTTAAACTTCGTTGTGTGAAATGTAAAAAAAGTATTTTTTTTATTTTATATAGTAACATATAAAGTATATATTGAATGTCTTTTATTTATAATATCAAGTGATTCAGAAGAAGATTATGTTGTTACCACGGCAACTTTACGTCGCTGACTGACGCTGCTGCAATGCGCATCCATTCATTTGGAATGTTATCACTGGATTGAATGGGCGTTATCAGTAGTTATCAGCCTCATAGATATGGGTCAGAAGGGGCCTGCTACGCCTACGGGTAGGCTCAGAAGGCTGTTATTATCCATTCGCATGCTTAATCACGATTAAATACACGAGAAGACTCCAGATCCAATCCCAGGAGGAATCCAGGTCGCCGCTAACCGGAAGTCTGCTGGATAACGGGGATATGTACAGGTAAGACCATTAAAATGAGAGCCTTTAAACTGTGATTATTTAGTCAAAAGGCGTCAATAAGCGAAAACAATACAGAAAAAAAATGTTTTTACTGTTTTATGATGGCATGACATTAGTGTTGACATGATAACGTTATGGTAATACGTGCAGTTAAGTGTCCCAAATACCCCATACAATGTCCTTAATTAATTATGAACCTGCTAAACCACCTGTACCGTAACCTTAACCTGTCTCAAATAAGACCCTCATCATTTGGGACACTCAGTTTTTGGAAAATAATTTGGGACACTAAACTGCATATATAGATATTATTAGCCTACTTGCTTTACGTTAGCATACACGTTACAAATTAGCATGTTGTTTTTTAGTAAATGTCCCCATTAGCTTGAAAGTAAGTAGTTTTCCACACTGTACACAGTGTAGACAGTAATGCCTATTGCATGTAGCTGCTCATTAACGCTTCACTGAAGCTATATCATACTCATATTGAGTGAAATATTCAAACCCAAAATGTATTTTTATGGCTGCACCATGGGCTACACCTGTAGCATTGAGGATACATCAAATGGACTCCAGGTGTCCTGAGCTTCATTTTATATGCATATCCATGAATTTTAGCCTGCCATGTTTGTTATCAGATGACTGTCTATCTATTAGAAATAGATAGACTGTGGTGTCTCTGTCGCTTATTTGTAAGTGAGCAGTGAGGGAGGCTAACATAAACATTCATTGCTGTCCTCAACATTGAACTTCAAAAACAATATCCAAAAGCACAGGTCTGTCTGTCTGTCTGTCTGTGTAACGTTAATATCTCTTTATCTAACTTTTTTCGTGTCCCTTTACGGCATCAATGTCCTTTTATTGTTATTCCAGGGCTGCTTTAAATCCATGGACTTCTGTGGTAAGTTTGTTTTATTTCTTACCATACACTGTCTATATTGAACAATCCAAAATTAGGTTTTGTCTGTCATGTGCAAGTTTCTCTCTGTTGATGTTTCAGGTTGAAAATGGCCCAGAGAGGTAAGCCTTATAGTTGCTGATCTAGGAGCATTAGGCGAGTGTGTATGAGAAAGATAGTATGATATTAAAAATGCCACTTGTTTATTACTGATTTATTGCTGACCAACTTTTTCTTTATTATTAAACAAGAGAGAACACAAATTCATGAAGAACAAAGGGAAACTTTGAAATCCTTTTTTGAGGAGGGAATGACACGGGTTGGTTCCCCCCTCATATCAAGAGCTGCATCAGCTACTGGTTTGGAAACCAGTGTCATAGAAGTAAGGTTTACTTTAATGCCACACTTACAATCAACAGATCAAATAAATACATCATTCTGCTGTACTGCTGGTAAAAATCTAATGTTTTTGTTAACTTCTCTGCTTTTCTTCATAGTTGTCAGATTCATCTACCAACCCTTATAGAGCTGGCTCAGGTTTGCCTTGCACCAGCTCTTAGTTCTGTTGTTATAGTTTTAGACTGACGGGGGACTTCCTTTGACACACTGAGCTCCTCTCTCCTCTCTCTCTCCATCTGTGTGCATCCATGTCCCAGAAATACTTATGTTTTCTCACCCCGCAGTTTTCCTTGGATTAGGGTGGCATCTAAATCATGGTTGCAGCTGCTGCTGTGGTCCTGCTCGACGCCCTGCTACGTCCTGTTACACCCTGCTACACCCTACAGTGCCTTGCTACGTCCTGCTACGCCCTGCTACGTCCTGGTACGTCCTCCTACACCCTGCTACGCCCTGCTATGCCCCCTTTACATCCTGCTACACCTTGCAGTGCACTGCTACGTCCTCCTACACCCTGCTACGCCTTTCAGTGCCCTGCTACGCTATAAACACACACACACACACACACACAGTAACTCTTGGGGGGAATTACTGGAATTGTTGGGTCTTTGTAAATTATAGTGTGGTCTAGATCTGTTAAGTGTCCTGAGATAACTCTTGTTATGATTTGATACTATAAATAGAATTGAATTGAATTCAGTTTAATTGGTGTAACACTCTTTTTTGTGTTTTCTCTCTTTCAGAACTGGATTGGTAACTACAAAAGGTCCTTTAAAGCTTCTTCTAAGCCCCAGCCGCCAAAACAAAAACTTTACAGACGAGAGCTGTCACCTTACAATCTTTTTTGTCGGGACATTCTCAAAAACAAAGGTGAGAAACAACATTTAATGGATGCTTTTAATTGTTATACTAAATGGATTGTTGTTGTACATAGCGGCCCTGTTTACATCAGGGGTTCACAAGGGTCATGAAACAGATTTTCAAGGAAGTATTTGCCAAGTATTTCACAGACTTTAGTTGCATTTCTCAGTGTAAGACTGCTGTGTCTATTGAAAAGAATCATCAGGTTATCTACTGCAAACGCTATCTTGTTTTTACAGTTGTTACAGGGTTTTACAAGCCAAGTGAACCAGTGTGTTGGACAGATTGTCAGATTTTCTCTGTATGAATTTACTATATAAAGAGATGCTGACTCTAAGGTCTTAAGTTTTCTGTGCATCTATTTTTGTTCTCAGGCACAATGAATGATATTAAGGATAGGTGGTCCACATTAAGGGAAGATGTGAAGCAACAGTATGTTCAGGAGGCAGCAGCACTGAAGGCACATGGGCAGACACAGGACCTTAGCCCTGAGATGAGGGAGCTTAAAATAAAAGGGCATCTGAAGAACCTGAAGTTAGAGGTTTGGAAACAAGCTTCCTTTGCTAGGCATTAGTGGTATCATTCTAGTATTAGATGTAAGGATGATTGATGGCAATTGTGATGTGAGCAGTACATTGTGACTAAATCAAGTCCTCCGATCATTCACTTACTCAACCCATGTCCATCCAAATGTATGTTATAAGAAATTATTAAACATGAGATGGCAAGCATAAGCGGTGCTTAATCGCAACAACATATACCCTACATAAAAGAATAAACCCTGTAAAACCACAATTAATCTGTAAAACAAAGTAGTTGGGTCAAGTGTTTACAAGGCTATCGGCATCAAATATTCTCACATTAAAAAGATCGTCGAAGGCTTATACCACCCCTCTCAAACTACATTCCTACTGGTTGGGCTAGTCTATTCAGATCAAGGTGGTCAATTGAAACATTAGTAGTCACATATGGCCATGGGTCCATTTGACTACATTTATATGGAGCTAATGTATAGTTTATGTAATATCCATAAGCACTTATTTCTCATCTGTGACAACACTGTTTTCATAGAGATTGACTAGCCCTGTTAAGAGTTGTTTCTTCAGCGTATGTTGGATTTTTAAAATGAACGTTTGTCCATTTTGTTTATAATCAATTATTTACTATTTTTGTGGTTTGCTTGTTTCTCTAAATATTGTAAAGGTGTCCAAGCTTGAGGCTTTGGGTGTGGAGACGGCCATTTTATCCTTTGACAGTCAAAAGGCCAGTTAGAGCTCTTTGAAATGAGTAGCAAGGAAGCCACTGTGTTCCTTGATTCAACGGACACAGTGAACAGTTTTGCACTGCATTTCAAAGGTAATATTGGTTGTATGAAAGTCCACAGAAATGGACTCAGCCCCATAATAGTGCAAATATACATAAAACAGTTTTATGGAATTAATTGTTGTCTGTTTTCACATCTGCAGCCAGCTCATCAGCCTCAACACCTACTACTAAAGATCCCATCATTGTGCTTTTGAAAAAAGTGCAAGATCTTTTCAACCAGAGATATAGTAAGCATATGTTCAAACACTTTTTTAGACTGATGTAAAGAAATGCCTCAAAGTTATATATTGATAACCTAATATACCTTCAAGAATCAATCCATCCATCCATCCATGCATCTTCATCCGCTTATCCGGGGTCGGGTCGCGGGGGTAGCAGCTCCAGCAGGGGACCCCAAACTTCCCTTTCCCGGGCCACATTAACCAGCTCCGACTGGGGGACCCCGAGGCGTTCCCAGGCCAGGTTAGAGATATAATCCCTCCACCTAGTCCTGGGTCTCCCCCGAGGCCTCCTCCCAGCTGGACGTGCCTGGAACACCTCCCTAGGGAGGCGCCCAGGGGGCATCCTTACCAGATGCCCGAACCACCTCAACTGGCTCCTTTCGACGCAAAGGAGCAGCGGCTCTACTCCGAGCTCCTCACGGATAACTGAGCTTCTCACCCTATCTCTAAGGGAGACGCCAGCTACCCTCCTGAGGAAACCCATTTCGGCCGCTTGTACCCTGGATCTTGTTCTTTCGGTCATGACCCAGCCTTCATGACCATAGGTGAGGGTAGGAACAAAAACTGACCGGGTAGATTGAGAGCTTTGCCTTCTGGCTCAGCTCTCTTTTCGTCACAACGGTGCGATAAATTGAATGTAATACCGCACCTGCTGTGCCGATTCTCCGACCAATCTCCCGCTCCATTGTCCCCTCACTCGCGAACAAGACCCCAAGGTACTTGAACTCCTTCACTTGGGGTAAGGACTCATTCCCTACCTGGAGAAGGCACTCCATCGGTTTCCTGCTGAGAACCATGGCCTCCGATTTAGAGGTGCTGATCCTCATCCCAGCCGCTTCACACTCGGCTGCGAACCGATCCAGTGAGTGCTGAAGGTCACAGGCCGATGATGCCATCAGGACCACATCATCTGCAAAAAGCAGCGATGAGATCCCCAGCCCACCGAACTGCAACCCCTCTCCACCCCGACTACGCCGATATCCTGTCCATAAATACTACAAACAGGATTGGTGACAAAGCGCAGCCCTGGCGGAGGCCAACTCACCTGAAACGAGTCCGACTTACTGCCGAGAACCCGGACACAGCTCTCGCTTTGGTCGTACAGAGATTGGATGGCCCTGAGAAGGGACCCCTCACCCCGTACTCCCGCAGCACCTCCCACAGTATCTCCCGGGGCACCCGGTCATACGCCTTCTCCAGATCCACAAAACACATGTAGACTGGTTGGGCATACTCCCAGGCTCCCTCCAGGATCCTTGCGAGAGTAAAGATCTGGTCCGTTGTTCCACGACCAGGACGGAATCCGCATTGTTCCTCTTCAACCTGAGATTCGACTCATCGACCGAACCCTCCTTTCCAGCACCTTGGAGTAGACTTTACCGGGGAGGCTGAGAAGTGTGATACCCCTGTAATTGGCACACACCCTCTGGTCCCCCTTTTTAAAAAAGGGGGAACCACCACCCCGGTCTGCCACTCCTTAGGCACCGTCCCCAGACTTCCACGCAATGTTGAAGAGGCGTGTCAACCAAGACAACCCCTCCACACCCAGAGCTTTAAGCATTTCTGGACGGATCTCATCAATTCCTGGGGCTTTGCCACTGTGGAGTTGTTTAACTACCTCAGCAACCTCCACCAGGGAAATTGATGCCAATCCCCCCCTCATCCTCCAGCTCTGCCTCTACCATAGAGGGCGTATTAGTCGGATTTAGGAGTTCCTCAAAGTGCTCCTTCCACCGCCCTCTATTACCTCCTCAGTTGAGGTCAACAGCGTCCCCATCCTTACTGTACACAGCTTGGATGGTTCCCCGCTCCCCTCCTGAGGTGGCGAACGGTTTTCCAGAAGTACCTTGGTGCCGACCGAAAGTCCTTCTCCATGTCTTCTCCGAACTTCTCCCACACACGCTGCTTTGCCTCTTTCACGGCAGAGGCTGCAGCCCTTCGGGCCCTTCGGGTACCTTGCAACTGCCTCCGGAGTCGCCTGGGATAACATATCCCGGAAAGACTCCTTCTTCAGTCGGACGGCTTCCCTGACCACCGGTGTCCACCACGGTGTTCGTGGGTTACCGCCCCTTGAGGCACCTAAGACCCTAAGACCACAGCTCCTCACCGCAGCTTCAGCAATGGAAACTTTGAACATTGTCCACTCGGGTTCAATGCCCCCAGCCTCCACAGGGATGCACGAAAAGCTCCGCCGGAGGTGTGAGTTGAAAGTCTGTCGGACAGGGGCCTCCTCCAGACGTTCCCAATTTACCCGCACTACCCGCTTGGGCTTACCAGGTCTGTCCAGAGTCTTCCCCCACCCCCTGACCCAACTCACCACCAGATGGTGATCGGTTGACAGCTCCGCCCTCTCTTCACCCGAGTGTCCAAAAACATATGGCCTCAGATCAGATGAAACGATTATAAAATCGATCATTGACCTTTGGCCTAGGGTGCTCTGGGTACCAAGTACACTTATGAGCATCCCTATGTTCGAACATGGTGTTCGTTATAGACAATCCATGACTAGCACAGAAGTCCAACAACAAACAACCACTCTGGTTTAGATCAGGAGGCCGTTCCTCCCAATCACGCCTCCATGTGTCTCCATCATTACCCACGTGCGCGTTGAAGTCCCCCCCCAGCAGAACTATGGAGTCCCCGACTGGAGCCCCATGCAGGACTCCACTCAAGGTCTCCAAGAAGGCCGAATACTCTGAACTCTTGTTTGGTGCATATGCACAAACAACAGTCAGAGTTTTCCCCCCCACAACCCGCAGGCGTAGGGAGGCGACCCTCTCGCCCACCGGGTTAAACTCCAACGTAGCGGCGCCAGCCGGGGGCTTGTGAGTATCCCCACACCCGCCCGGCGCCTCACACCCTGGGCAACTCCGGAGAAGAAAAGAGTCCAACCCCTATCCAGGAGTATGGTTCCAGAACCAAGACTGTGCGTAGAGGTAAGCCCCACCAGATCTAACCGGTAGCGCTCCACCTCCCGCACAAGTTCCGGCTCCTTTCCCCCACAGAGAGGTGACATTCCACGTCCCCCCAGAGCCAGCCTCTGCTGCCCGGGTCTGGTCCGTCGAGGCCCCTGACCTTCACTGCCACCCATGTGGCAGCGCACCCGACCCCAGCGGTTCCTCCCACAGGTGGTGGGCCCATGGGATGGAGGGATGTCCGCCACGTAGCTTTTTCGGGCTGTGCCCGGCCGGGCTCCGTGGCAAACCTGGCCACCAGACGCTCGCTGACGAGCCCTCCATCTGGGCCTGGCTCCAGACGGGGGCCCCGGGCTTCCTCCGGGCAGGGTCACTTCATCCCTTCCTCGATTTTTCATAGGATTTTTTAACCATTCTTTGTCTGGTCCCTCACCTGAGACCACTTTGCCTTGGGAGACCCTACCAGGAGCACAAAGCTCCAGACAACACAACCCTCAGGTTCATAGACACAAACCTCTCCACCACGATAAGGTGATGGTTCCCGGAGAAGAATCAATGGCATTTATAAAATTAATAAATGATGTATCTAATGTACCCATCAACCATAAGATTATGACACTTTAACAAAACTAGCTTTCAACAGGAGGGAAGTCAGAATTATCCAACTGTGTAACATTGTGTAACATGTACATGCATGTGTGTGCCCGTGTCTTTCAGAGGAGGCCGGAGGTACCTGAAGGCTCCCCTACCAGTCCCTTGTGAATAACAGTACAACGATCAAAGTTGCTGGGCT
>NW_027595593.1:0-38508 GCF_031162955.1 Sander vitreus | reverse complement strand
TGTTTACACAAAAACTACTATTTAGTGTTTATTATTTATCTATGTGTAGTGGTGTGTTTAGTAAGCTTTGCACCCTGTTGGTTCTTGAATGCACCTCAACTAGATCAAATTAGCTCCACCCAGGCCAAACCCCCTCGTTAGCTGAGCTTATATAAAGCACCTGTATCATCATGGCTGCCTCTTGGCTTGTCTCTGGCTGTTGGTTGCCACATGGGACCATCTCTGTGACTTTTAGGTAGGTAATTGTGTTAAGTCTGTTTTATGCTTTCAAGGTGTTTTTAAATACTTAGTTGTATGTTTTGCAGTAGTCTGCTGCCTGCCTGGAGTGGTGTGATGAACTCTCCCTTAGCCTACTGAATACATTTGAGTGAAGGTCTGATATATATTTAAAGCAGCAAATCTGGTATGCTAACTACCTGAACTAATGTTATCACACATTGCTTTTTAAACTTGTCATTAATGTAATCTTCTGTCTGAATTGTAGGTTGTCAGCTGCTGTTTTGCCTTAGTTTGTTTTTTGTGATTTTAATCATTTTAGTACATCTTTGTTAGCGCCCCAGGACACTCTGCCTGTTTAGTTTGCTTGTATTTTAGGTTATCAACTGGTTTATTTTTCTTTGTTGTTTTGCAGTGGAGCTAGTAGCCAGCTTGTGGTGGAGACTAGGCACGTTGGTGTGGTTCCCTTCAGATTGTAGTGATAACGGCACGGTGACACGATTTGCAGTGACTATCAATTGCAGTGGGCACATGCGGTGGATAAGTTGGTGTACCCCGGCACACATCCTTAGACTGTCTCTCCACAGCTGGCCTCTGCCCACTTTCTTCCCCCTTTCCTTTGATAATTTAAGCCATAACTGGGAGTGTACCTGTTTTAAAAACAAATAACCTGATTGTTAAAAAATATATATTGTAATAAAATCTTTTCTACCATTCCTATTGCAATTTGATTTAAACCTCATTTCTAACCATGCCTTTACAGGCACTTCCGGTCATAAATTATCCATTAATAAATATTTCTTTTGTAACCACGTCGGTCTTACTTCATTTAGTGAACCTGTTTAGTCTTTTTGTATAACTGGGGTGCTTGTTGAAGTAGAAATAAACATATCTTGGGGTGAGAGTCCCCAGGTGGCGTTGCTAGTTAGTTGGACCTCGGTGGCGGCTTACACTAGCGCCACCCGCCTTGCCACATATGCAAAGTTTGTGCCATACAGTTTTTTTTGTTACTGTGATGTTTAACGTGCTTGTCGCATAAGCAGCACTTTTTAATGTAAGCCAATCAGATTTGTCAATATTAAGTTATTGAAGCACATGTATGACATGTGCCTGCTGATCCCAAGGTGCAATAAAACTGAAGATATATCTTAAAATATTACTTAAGAACTACTTTTTCTTTTGAAATCAAACTGAGTTTCAGCATGCGAGCAAACAGGCCACATGCTCTATCATTACAGTAGCTGCACAGTGTGTTTCATACGTGTTTACAGGGAGGGAACAATGTGAAATCTCTCATTTCTGCAATGTTCGCACACTACAAATGAGTGAGCACAACTCATGCAATTCAATTAATTACATAAATATATATATATATATATATATATAACAGACAATCACGCCACAATTATACCAACAACAAAAAGAAGACTCAGGTATTTGTATCCTAGATCACACAGGGGCAAATAGCTCAGTCAAAGCATTTACAACCTGATGTACCCTTCTGCAACACCTTCAACCTACTTTTGAAAACATTTAAAGAGACCAGCTCCACTAGACCAAAGATCAGTGTGCAGCAGCAAATTCAAGTCCCAGGAGCAGCACACATAGAAGCCTTTCTTTTGCATTTCAAGATGGACATTGAGGACAGAGAGATAGAGTAAGTCTTGCGAATATGTCACAGAGTGGAGACAGGAGCCTCCAGCATTTGTCAGATGGATAAATGTACATAGATATGATGGAAGCAAGAATTGCCTTTTAAATAAGGCAAGGCCAGTGATTAGGTTTCCTGATTGACAAAGCTGTCCGAGCAGCACCAGCACACAGGGAGCAATGGTGAGTTAGGGCCTGATATTTTAAATAAACCTTAGTGCTCCGTGGTATCTAAGGAGTGAAGCATAATAAGGTGCATACATATGTTAAAACAAAAAGTAGCAGCAACAATCTTAGAAAGAAAAGTACGACTATTTCTGCAATAAAAACCAAGCCTCACATTACAAGGCATGTTGGAAGTTTACCTTTTTTCTGCATTAATAACAAAGCAAAAAAGCTGGTCACTTTGTCAAATACCATTTATGAAATGAAAGTGAAAACAGATATAAATTGGTTATAAACACCGAGACATTAGACTTTAATTTTACCTAAAATGTTCTCACTTTAATTGGAGCAGTATAGATTAAACATCTGAAATTGTCCAGTCATTTTATGAAAAAAGGTAGAACAAATTGCAATAGAAGCAAACTCAACAGATTTTGTATCCTCAATATGTCCTGAGTAAGGAAAAAACAAGCCCGAAGAATCCCATTAGGGGAAAGTTTCGAAAAAGACCCAAATATAGCCTATTCATACGCCTATTCATTGTTTTTCTCACGTCAATAGGGTAAAACTTTTAACCTTTACCATGGAAATTACTGAGTTGATTACTTACATCAAGACAAACAAAAAATGTATTACACGTTTTTGAAATTGTTGACATGGGCAAACGGTGCATAATCTGAGTTTTTGTCATGTGTAGTCCTTCAATCAGATATAATTATTGTAGGTGATTTTAATATCCATGTGGACGTTGACGGCAATAGCCTTAGTACTGCTTTCAACTCACTACTAGATTCAATTTGTTTCAGTCAGAGTGTGCATAAGGCCACGCACTGTTTTAACCACACCCTCGACCTTGTGCTAGAATACGGCATCAAAATTGACGATTTAATAGTATTTCCGCAGAATACTTTATTATCAGACCATTTTTTAATAACTTTCAAATTCCTACTACCGGACTATACGAAATTAAATAAAACCTTCTACACTAGATGCCTATCTGACAGTGCTATAGCTAAAGTTAAGGAAGACATTCTGACAGCACTACACTCAATGTCGTGCCTTAATATAACGGAGGAGCTTTACACTGAAAAAAAGAAAATAGTTGAACCAACTGAATTGTTTCATTTGGTAACACCTAAATGAATTAAGTTCTTTAAAATTTAGTTAATGAGTTAGCTTAACACAATTGATTTAAGTTGAATCAATTTAATTCAATTGTTCTCAAATCAACATTTTGCATTAATCCAACTTAATATTAAGGCAAGTCAACTTAAAGTTTTCAGTTTTTCAAACTCAATAATTTGCATAACCCTAAAGTAAAATATTGCTCTTTTCTAACCTAATACTATGGTTTAGTGTAAATTACTTTTTGTAGTAACCTTAAAATGAAATTTTAGTTTGTTTAATATAACTACAAATTACAATTTTAAGTTGGCTGAAAAAATATAAAAATAAATAAAAACTCAAAATCAGATGGTTTTTTTTATACTTTACTGTATACATGTAATAACACACAGCTTTTGGGCCAACACATTACACTTTTTCCCTTTTTAAAAACACATATGCACAAAATGCACAAGTAACTGTTAGGACCACAAAGTTATTTTGTCAACAAAGTGCAAAATAGTGCAACAAAGTATTAACACAAATATGCCTAACAATCTCAACACATACAGTGCTATCACTAAGAGCCAAGTGCTAAGTGCCAAGAGAATACAGAAATGTCTTTAACCAGCTATAGCCAATGAATATTAATTTGAACAGTGTAGCTGACCAATGGCAATGAAAAAAATATGAATACTTCTTTTAGAATTTTAAATCACACTGTCACAACAGTTTGTTGTATAATTGAACACATCAAAACTGAAATGCAACCTTTCCCTACAAATGGAAGGAAATGTGTCTGGGAAAGAGAAAAAACAACTTCTGCCGTAAAAAAAAACAACTTCTGCCAGGAGACGAGGAGGAGGAGAGAGAAAGAAAAGAGAGGAGGAGAGTGGAGGAGAAGAACAGGAGACGAGGAGGAGAAGAGAGAAGGAGAAGCGAGGGGAAGAGGAGACGAGGAGGAGAAGAGAGAAGGGGAAGAGGAGAAGAGAGAAGGAGAAGCGAGGGGAAGAGGAGACGAGGAGGAGAAGAGAGTAGGCAAAGTGGGGAGAGTGGAGAAGAGACGAGGAGAAGAAACCCGTTACAAAATCTGTGTAAAAGCATTTCAAATTGTGGTTTGAAGAATATTTGTTGAGTCTCTTGGAGCATAAAAAGGCCCGAAACATCTGAAAGAGACTACATTTTTTACATGCTATATGTCGAAAACACCATTGTTCTTTCACATTATGGCACAAGGCCATTTGTAGGTCCAGGGGGCGGAATACACTATCGTGTGTCGTTACTGCGAGCTTTGAAGTTTGCCGTACAGATTATGGACTTTGGGGGACATCTTGTGCTGATCAAGCTGCATGAAGATTTTTTGGAGCACTTCAAAAGTGAAGCGAAAGGGTTTTGGATAAGCTAGGTTGAGGGCATAAATCAATCCTAGAAGCAGGGCACAAGCTGAGGCAACCAAAGTCAGTTCATGCAACACTTGCGCGCCCTCAATGACGATGCCAATGTCTTCAGGTGGCTCCTGCAGCCCTTCCCCCTCCTTCCGAATCACAAACACTGCCATGGTGAGCTGCTCCAGGTCTCTCTGAGCATCATCTGCTCCAGAGTCCTACAGAGGGGTACAGGACACAAACATAAATCATCATTGGCCTCACTTCTGTGATGAAGTATTTGTGTGTTGTACCAATATGTGTTATATGCTGGGCTATTTCTTGGCGTGTTCTCACACAAACAGCAGATGTTATCAATCTGACCATCTAACTAAAAGCAAGAAAAATAAGATTTCCCAAAATGTCAAACTATTCCTTTGAACTTGTAAAATCAACTAAACCAGGCAAACCCTTCTTACTTAAAAAAAATATTCGATCTAATATGTTGTGTATTGTTGCTGGGAATTACATTATGTCCAATATGACCATGATAATAAATACAACATGTCAGCAATCCAACCATGGTTCAGGTGTTGACATGGTTGTTCTAACAGTTGAAAATATCTCTTATAGTACACTTAATCTAGGAGAAGGCAAAGAGAGATGGAGGGGAGGAGAAGAAGAGGAGATGAGGAGGAGAAGAGAGATGGAAAAGAGGACAAGGAGAGGGGAGGAGAAGAAGAGAGAAGGAAAAGAGGAGACGGGGAGGAGGAGAAATATGGCCATGATAATAAAATACAACATGTCCGCAACTCAACCATTGGTGTCCCTTTGACAAGATGTGCTGACATACAAACTTACAAGATATTCCTTGATCAGGTCATGTGCATCTTCTCCCAGGAAGACGGTGAGGGCTTTCAGCACACATTCCCTCCGAAGATTAATGTCCAAAGTCTAGAACAACAAACGTATATTCATTTTATTGTTCTAAATTTCATAAGACAGACATCCTTACTCTTATCTTACTTTATTTAAAAACAGTCATTTACAAGCCCAGAGATTCATTATAGAAAGAAAAAGGGATGCGCTCGCTACAAAATATTTATGCATATGAAAGCCATGATCAGCATTGGCCTGCCCATATTAATGTATTTATGAAGAATACAGATATATTGTGACAGCCCTCTTAGTTATGAAGGGTCTTGTTTGATGGGACAGATTTACCTGGTCCAATGTGTCCATGATGTTCGCAGTCTTTTGGCGTGTTGCTCCTCCTTTGGCACGGATGACTTTGATCAGCTGACTTGAGTGCATGTCTAACTGGGCCATGAACGTCTCCTCAAGAGGAACAGCCATGAGCCTCTGGAATTCTGTATTAATCTAAAAACAAAAACACAAATGACAGTAGATATTGTATTATGAAAAAAAATGAAACCGGTCTCATCCTGTATAAAACACTCAGAACATGCAAGTAACCCCTGAAGCATACCTGCCAAAATATCAATACCCCAAAAAAGTGTAGTATGTAGAAAATAAAAATGTAAATGCCATTAATTTCAGTGTTATACAATCTCAACCACATCAAGTTATGACCAATTCATGAAAGCTCACTGTAATAAATCCTGAAGCATAAAGACTTTGATCACTTCAGTTCCATACTTACCTCTTTCTGTGTGAAGAGTGCAGGCCATCTGTCCTTGAAATCCTGAATGCTTGGTTCTTGGTTTACCACCTCATGTCGTCTGTAGGCAAACGTGTTAGCCATTTTGTCTGCGATGACCCTTTCGTTGTTCCTCATCCCACTCTTGTAGTGTAGTCCATTATATGCTACACTTTTAGCCAAGCACACATTGTCCATATCTGGATACTTCTGTCTCACTACATGTGAACAGTGGAAACATGCGTTACTTCCAATGGGGGTTTGGTAAAGTTACTTGCATGCAAATGATGTGCAATCTGATGCCGATGTCTCTGTGAAAGGGAAAGAAGCACATTTTTGAAGCATCTGATATTCCTCGCAACTCTTTTAAAAAAAAAGCTATGCTTTGCTTCAAAACGCATAGTCCATAGGGCAACTAGTGGCCCAAACTTACGGATCAAGTATGGATAATGTTCCAAGAAATGGTGCTTTGGTTTAAGGTCACAGTCTGGGAAAACCTCTTGAAACCTAATTCTGTGCTCAGAGATTTTAAAACCAAGATATGCAATGGAGTCTTCGGTATGAACAGGACAGACAACAAGATCAACAATGTCCTTCAGGTCTGTTAAGATCTGCCAAGCAGGCTCCTCACAGGGAACACTCTGCCCAATGAACAAAGGCAAAAATCACGTGCATTTCCCCCCAACAGTTTTTTTGGATGCAAAACTGAGACCCACAGGATGAGGTCGATTTGTTTTGTCAGCCCACTTAAAGTTGAAAGATGATATGGCTTCATTCAATGTACATAATGTGAAATACTTTTTTTTTATTAACAAACTGAGGCAAAGTGCAAGTTCAAAAGGAACAATTCCTTCAAAAAGATCATGTACAATGTCTGGTGGAAACCCAGTGGTAACATCAAAATATGAGAGGTGCTCTGACAAAATACACTTTGATTTCACACCATAATAACTGGGCAATTTGTTTTCCTCAAGGATTCGTAAATGATCTGCATGAATGTCTTTTGTTCTCAAAGTAAAGACTTCACTTCTGACTTCTTTAGTCTGGAACTCTGATCTTGTTGCTGTGCAAAATCTACATACGTATGCCCCTGAGAAATTTTCAACAATCCAGCAATACTGTGTGCACCAAGGTTGTCAGCGACCACACACTGAACTGTGCCTTTTACTGTTCTGCCCAACTTTGTCAGAAATAGCCCACTCTGTTCCAAAATTACAAGATCATTAATTACAGGTTTTAACACTTTCTGATACCCATAGCACTTCAGATCATTACTTGGATGTTATGCTTCCTCCTGGACGTATCAAGGGGATTACATATTTCAAATTCATCAATGTATAATATCAATGAAATGCTTTCCTGCTTAGACAACAGTCCATTTTCATTGAAGAATGCACCATCAAAGATAGTTTTGTATAAGTGCACGCAAGTTCTCTGAGGCTGATTATCTACAGTATTCAAATTAACAGCCTGATCCAAGATTTTCTGGCAGTCAAGAATATGCTGCAAAGACTTTAAAATTGAAATATATTGGAATGACTTATGATTCTTTCAGTCAAGTATATATTCCACTGGTTCCACTACATCTTATAGTAAGCTTTTCGCCTCCAAGCACTGGAAAGTGGACCTTTATCTCCAATTGCTTTTTTTACAGGGTTTGTCTCACAGAGTACACTGGCTAGCTTTTCAACAACTGACTGGTCAAATTGGCATCCATTGTCTTGTAATACTTGGCTAATAGTCTTTTGGGTAATCAGCAGAGAAAGAGAACCAATCAAATAGTTTAACTCCTGCAAAAGCTCATCTACAGCTGCCTGAGACACAAGAAAGATGTGTTCCAACTTAAGGAGCACTGAAGCAATTTTAAGTTCAATATCCTTCTCCAAGTTATCATAATCCCCATTGTCAAAAGCAGAATTTAAATTTACATTACTCTCTATAATTTCCCCATCTGAAGTATCACTGGCAACACTTAAAAGGTGTTCACTGTACCAGAGTGTTTTCTGTATTTATGACTTTTGAAGTTCTCATAGACATTGGTTTTATATTCACAGTTTTGGAACACACATGTTACAGTCTCCTTATTTTTAAGATGCTGATAGATATGTTGAAAATATTCCCTTTCTGTGGAGAGTTGATTATGGCCACAAATATAGCATGTGAATGTGGACACAGCTGTGGTGACTGCTTGTTGGGCAGGGTGATTTCTTGATAGATGACTCAGTAGGGCATTCCAAGTCTTGAACCTACATGAGCAGTTCAGATCTTTTTGTTAATGCCGTCCCACAGTCCTTGCATCTCCACATGAAGCGCAACACTGGAGAAACAAAGAGATGCGCTTTACTGGGCGTATATAAATAATTTGGGAAAAACGCAGAGTAGGGGTTGGGCAATATTACAATATATCATCAATATGGTGATATCAGACTAGATCTCATCTCAGCTTTTGGATATCATGATTAAGATTGTGATGTGATTTTTTTTGCCACATCGACCAACACAAAGCAAATCATTTAAACACAAAATTCATTCATCAAATGTAATCAGCCCTCTCTAATTAGATTAAGAGATTTACAACTTACCTTTGTTGTTAACCTACCTTAGTCCAAATGAATTGTGTCCTGGCTTGAAGTAACCACCGCCAGTCATGAAAAAAATATAAGAAAACTAGGAATTAATTAATATTAAAGAAAAGGACATTTTCATTCCAGTGTTTAGTTTTATTTGGGTACGAGTATAATAAGCGAGCAGCACGCGTGAATTTACACAGAGCACCTCGAGCGGGTGGAAGCCAGGCACAGAAACAGCTAAGAGAACCCGGTGGATTTTCAAAATAAAATACCCCGTGCAAACTGCTGGTCGTAAAAACAGACAAAGGCGAAACTAACTACGTAGCATATTTACACATGTAGAAGCATGTTTAGAAGAACATACACCGGGAAAATGGCCAAATCTGAGCAAGTAAACAAAGTCTGGCGGGCTAAACGCTGGCTTCTGAAACGCTCCCAGTGGAGTCTGAAGTTGCATGCAGGACGGACCAAAATCGCGGTGCGTACGCGAGACGTGTGCAGTGGGGTTTTGCACCTGATAATTGATTTAGGACAGGGAAGACAGCAGACAACTCTTCACACAGTAAACATTTATCACCACTGCCTCGATAATATCTAGCGTAAATACGAAGGCAGCCTGCCACCGAGGCACCGCACACCATCTACTCCCTCTCCCACAGCCGATGCGTGCGTGTATGAGCGCTGTACGCACCCTCTCTCCTCTCCCACTTAACTTCAAGTACATTGAAAACAACGCAGGTGGAAGCAAATTCACGCTTCTCGGAGCACCACAGTTTAAGTATAATTAACATTACCTCCCACATCACCCATGGCCGTGACCGCATGAACTGTGCGCACCGACAGGCATGTGAACCAACACTTGTGTATAAATGCGCGCCCCGAAGTAGTCTGAAGAGAACCGCGACCCAGCTTGTTGGGATAATGGGCTAATGCTAATGAATAACTAACACTAAGCCAACACCAACACACTGCATGAATACACAATTGTAAACTAACGTTACGATATTAATCCAAGAGAGTCCCGCCCGCAAACTACTATCAGGTAAAGCCCCATGCAGCAGAGTAGGATAGTTGCTAGCCCCGCTAGCTGTCCCGGATGCTAGCGGGTGTCAGCGGCGGATGCTATCCGACTCTACTTTTCACAAATTTAACAATTGGACAATTTTATATCTAACATATGAAATTATTCGTTTTACCTCTGACTTACCTTCAAAAACGATGGAGACAGTGGTAATTCAGTATCTATCTTCTTCCCAAGTTGTCTGAGCCGAGAAATTTGCGGCTCAAGTGCAGGTAGAAAGTTCTGGAGAAGGCGGAGACGTCATGACGTCAGACGCACAGCACCACGAAAAACCTAATTGATGCAGGTTCACTCAAATGAGAATAGCAGGTTACATGTGTGCTGAGGGAACAATATGTAATTCCAAGTTGAAATACTCCACAAATGTAGATTGCCTCCACTAAAGCAGAAATCTGAATGAAACTCACTCAGAACTCTACGCTACTTCAACTACTGCTGAAATACACTTTTTAGAGTGTATGTTAACTTTAGTCCCTCCCAAATTGATAACTTTGTAGACGCTGCTACGGCCTGCCTACGGACGACTTTAGACTCTGTTGCTCCTGTCAAAAAGAAGATGGCGATGCAAAGGAAACTAGCACCTTGGTATAACTCCCAAACTCGCAAATTAAAACAAATCTCACGAAAACTTGAAAGTAAATGGCGCTCCACCAAACTGGAAGAATCTCGTGTAGATTGGCAAGATAGTCTGAAAAATTATAGGAGGGCCCTCAGAAATGCCAGATCAAACTATTACTCAACACTAATAGAGGAAAATAAGAACAACCCAAGGTTTCTTTTCAGCACTGTAGCCAGGCTGACAGATAGCCACAGCTCTATTGAGCCATCTATTCCTATAGCTCTGAGCAGTGATGACTTCATGACCTTCTTTAATGATAAAATTATAACAATTAGGGATAAAATTCATCACCTTTTGCCCACAGCTTCTAACGGCTCACTATTGGGCGCAGGGGGGCTGGAGAGAACGACAGGACCCGATACATACTTACACTGCTTTTTTCCTATAGACCTTCAACAATTAATGTTAAAGGTCTCTTCAGCTAAGCCAACTACCTGTCTCCTAGACCCCATTCCAACGAGGCTACTTAAAGAAGTACTACCCGTGGTAAACACCACATTATTAGACACGATCAATATATGTCTATCTTAACAGGTTATGTACCAGTCATTTAAAGTAGCTGTGATAAAAACTCTTCTGAAAAAACCCACCCTCGATCCCGAGGTCTTAGCCAACTATAGACCTATATCTAACCTTCCCTTTCTCTCCAAGATCCTTGAGAAAGTAGTCGCTAATCAGTTATGTGACTTTCTACATAGAAATAGTCTATTTGAAGACTTTCAGTCAGGATTTAGAAAGCATCATAGCACAGAGACGGCACTGGTGAAAATCACTAATGACCTTCTAACTGCTGCTGACAAAGGACTTGTCTCCATACTTGTCTTATTGGACCTTAGTGCTGCATTCGACACTATTGACCATACCATCCTGGTACAGAGACTGGAACATTTAGTTGGCATTAAAGGAATCGCACTAAGCTGGTTTAAGTCCTATTTCTCTGAGTGATCCCAATTTGTTAATATCAACGATAAATCCTCCAAGTACGCTAAAGTTAGCCATGGCGTTCCTCAAGGCTCAGTGCTTGGACCAATTCTATTCTCCTTATATATGCTTCCTCTAGGCAATATCATTAGAAAACACTCAATTAACTTTCACTGCTACGCAGACGACACCCAATTATATCTGTCAATTAAGCCAGACGAAAGCGGTCAGTTAGCTAAACTTCAAGCGTGCATTAAAGATATAAAATCCTGGATGACCTACAATTTTTAACTGAAGTTATTGTCCTGGGACCCAAGCACCTCCGGACTTCATTATCTAAAGATATAGCTACCGTAGATGGCATTGCCCTGACCTACACCACTACTGTCAGAAATCTAGGAGTTATTTTTGATCAGGACTTATCCTTTGACGCCCACTTAAAACAAACCTCAAGAACAGCCTTTTTTCATCTTCGTAACATTGCCAAAATCAGGAACATCCTATCTAAAAACGATGCTGACAAACTAGTCCATGCATTCATTACTTCCAGGCTGGACTACTGTAATTCCTTACTATCAGGATGCTCAAGTAAGTCCCTTAGGACTCTCCAGCTGGTCCAGAATGCTGCAGCACGTGTTCTGACAAGAACTAAGAGGGGAGATCATATTTCTCCTGTATTAGCTTCTCTGCATTGGCTTCCTGTAAAATCCAGGATTGAATTTAAAATACTTCTCCTGACCTACAAAGCTCTAAATGGTCAAGCACCATCATATCTAGAAAAGCTCATAGTACCTTATTGTCCCATTAGAGCACTGCGCTCCCAGAACTCACAGCTACTAGTGGTTCCTAGAGTCTCTAAAAGTAGAATGGGAGCCAGAGCATTTAGCTATCAGGCTCCTCTCCTGTGGAACCAGCTCCCAGTCTGGGTTTGGGGGGCAGACACCGTCACCACATTTAAGAATAAACTGAAAACCCTCCTCTTTGATAAAGCTTATAGTTAGGGACGTGGCTCATAATCAGTCGCTCCGGATCTCATCTCTCCCAGCGGCCTCCCAGGATACTGCGCCATGGGACTCAGCCGCCTGCCAACGTCCATCTTCTTGCTCGACACCGGTTATCAAGACATCCTGGACTGAGGTGGTTTGCGGCCAAAAGAGAGCCACGAGTAGGGCTCCATCACCTCCTGCCCTCACCCTCTCCAACCGTTTCAATGCCTTGCTGGAGTCGGAACCGGTAGTGGCCGATGCGGTTCGCCGTGGTCGCTCCCCTTCAACGCCGACTGACCAGCCGTCGTCACAGAAGAGAAATGCTACCGCGCGGCAAAAGCTTCTGAGGGATGCAGTAGTCAGACGGTCCAGTGGCCTACACTGCCTGGATCGGCAACGTTCCTCAAAAACAATCTCCCCAACCGAACGCTTATAGTTAGGGAGTGAGGAGTTGCAGCGTATGCCTAGACCGGCGGGGCAGGGTGTATAGCTACAGACACAGCACCCCAGCTTCCCTCTGCTTCTCCTCATAGTCATCAGATCTACCTATCATATAATCAATAATATAGTGAGAGTAGAGGGAGGCAGGAAGTACAGCCCGTTCCGGCAGGGGAGAGTTCATGCCCGACATGGCACTTCTCTTTAGCCTGCCTCTCTTAGTTACGCTATTATAGTTATGCTATTATAATTCTAGACTGCTGGGGAATTTCCTTCCTCCCTATGACACAATGAGCTGCTCTTTCATCTCTCTTTTCATTTGTTCCTTTTATGTGCATCCTTCCCCCAGAAATGCTTGTTACTAACCTAGCTCTGGGGAGTTTACTCCCTGGAGTCCTTATGTTTCTTCTTCACCCAGAATATTGCCTTGGATTAGGGTGGCACCAAGACCTGGGTCGTGGGTGCAGCTGTCGCTAGGGACCTGCTACACCCTGCTACGCTCTGCGATTCCCTGCAGTGCCTGGCTGCATCCTACCGCGTCCACCCATGCTGTGTTGTGCCACATCACACCCCGTAACGCCCTGCTGTGCCCTACTATAACATGAACTACTAAGACTACCATTGTAGTCACTGTTCCATTATCTTTATTGTGACTATTACTACCACTGTTAATCACACCCCCAACCGGCACCGTCACACACCGCCTACCAAGAGTCTGGGTCTATCCGAGGTTTCTTCCCGAAAGGGAGTTTTTCCTCGCCACTGTCGCAATAGCTACCGCTAATGCTTGCTCTTGAGGGAATTATTGTAATTGTTGGGGCTTTGTAAATTATAGTGTGGTCTAGTCCTACTCTATCTGTAAAGTGTCTCGAGATAACTCTTGTTATGATTTGATACTATAAATAAAAAACTGAATTGAATTGAACATATGTGCTAATTTGCATAAATACCACAACAGATCTAAACATTGGGTATAGCCAGGTGAAAAAGTTTTGTTGAATCATGTTGACATATAACAGTAAAAGACTTAATGTTAAGGTCTGAATGGAACCCATTTAGGCTACCCATGAGCATTAATACATAGAGGCAGGAAGAAATACTTTAAACCAGCCTTTAGTAATTATTATTGCAGAGATGGGGTTTGGGGCTGGGTCTGTGGGACTGTTTCTGGGGGATGAGTCTGAGGGAAGAACAGGAGACAAGGGTAAGGAGAATGCAGAAGACAAAAGGTAGGTAAAATAAAACATGGCTGGATCAAACAATCAAATTACGTACACAATGCACCACTAGAGAATCTCATCTTCATTGAATAATCCATGTAGGAGAAACAAAGGAAATCTTTCTTACCTGAGTGACAGCTTAGTGACAGTTGATTGACAGTTGAGTGGACCTTGAATGAATGACTGAATCTCTGCCTCTTATGGTGACATTTGTTTGTCTCTATAGTCTTTTACTGTAAGATGTCAAAAAGATTCAACAAGACATTTTCACCTGGCTATATCCAATGTTTAGATATGTTGTGGTATTTATGCAAATTAGCGCATACATTATTATGCACCGTTTGCTCATGTTCATTTTCTGTGAATCAGTTGCATTGATTAATTGACTAAATGTTATATTATGTAATGCATCATATTTTAGAAGCTAATCTCACATTTTGTGTGCAAAGTTGAGTGGAGCTATGCTTTGAAATTCATTGACATCACCAGACTTTACGCACTAAAAATAATAACTGGCTAAGTTTCCAACAGAACGATGAGGGAGATGTCAATCAAAGTGAAAACACCAGTGTGGCCTTTAAGGTTTCACATACAAATCATATTTTTATGAAATATTATGCATTAATAATGATTAAAGTACCAAATATAATAACTCATCAGCATTTGTTCCATCTAGCTACAACATTACAATGCTGCTTATACTCTAATCTTTCATTCTGAGGTGATTCAGCTTCATTGTTACTGTTATTTATAGGAGTTAACTGGATGCAACTCAGTACAAATACAGAAGAATCATCATATGTATCTGTAAAAACACTGAGCATGAACCAAATAATGATGATCATCATTGAATCATGCATAACAACACATCTTTGGATTGGCACTTTAATATTAGTTTGTTGATTTTTCTTTCTTGCTTTTGTTCCGTCATCATCTGCTTCAGATATCTTCTTGAAGATTTTCCAGATGTTTCTTTTGTCCCATATTCACTACTGAGCTCCCATTTATGATATTTAATGTCCCAAAAGTTGGTTTTAGCACAGAACACAATTCCCAGTTGTTGGTATAGTTACTTCAAAAAAGTTGCAGTTGACTTTTACCGTAGAAACTGAATTGTTGTCACGTTTCTTTGAGTAAAACACTGGTCCGTCTCTATGTATCAGTCAGGGCCAGACTTGGTGGATGGATACAGAACCTGGATGTCTTTAAGGATGATGTCAGGACTAATTACCTCTTCATCTTCTTCTCCAGCCTCGTCTTCTTCTCCTTCCTCTTCACCAGTGGTACACTGAATATACTCAAATACTAAAGTACAATTTTGAGTTGTTGCACCTTAGGATTTTTATTTAAGGACACTTTGTTCCTCCATTACATTGCATTTCAAAGTGACATATTGTCCTTTTTTTACTCAACTACAGCTTTAGTTATTACTTACTCTCAGATTAAGAATTTTCATACAAAACAGGATAATTTTATAAAACATGATGCATTGTTGTAAATTAACACAATGAGCTGTCAGGAAGGAGGATCACAACTCAGGCGCAGTCTGGAGTAGGTGGTAAAGAATCTTATTTTATTGAAGCTGTGAGTGTGGGCTGGCAGTGGGGGTGCTGGGTCCGAAGATGGCGGGGCTGGCAGTGGGGGTGCTGGGTCCGAAGATGGCGGGGCTGGCAGTGGGGGTGCTGGGTCCGAAGATGGCGGGGCTGGCAGTGGGGGTGCTGGGTCCGAAGATGGCGGGGCTGGCAGTGGGGGTGCTGGGTCTGAAGATGGCGGGGCTGGCAGTGAGGGTGCTGGGTCTGAAGATGGTGGTGCTGGGCTGTGTTCCTCAGTGGGGCTGCAGACTTGATGTTCCAGTGCGTGGCGTGGCTATTGGCAGCAGAGGATTCCGAAGGTGGGTTATTTCTGAGAACAGAGATCTTCCAGTTAGTAACGTCAGGGAGCGGAGCAGACAGGTAAGTACAAAAACAAGAAACTAGACTAGATACAAATCTCAAAGGCTGGTGAAAAAGCATACTCAGTGGTAAGCAACAATCCGGCAGGGAGAGGAAAGTCCGTCTGAAGGCAGATGATGGAGCAGGATGAGGAGCAGGTGCGCTGATTGGAGTTGGTACCAGGTGTGGGGAGAATCAACAGGGGGGGGCGTGTCCTCACTCTGTGGAAAATGCGGGAACAGAAACACACACAGACAGACAAAAAAAAAACACACACACACACACACCAAACACATGGCAGGCATAACAAAATGAAGAAATAAACCAAACCACATTCACACACACCCCAGACTGTCACCGTGCAGAAGTCACGGCAGGCGGGGGCGTGACATGAGCTGCCTCTCGACTAGCTACAACAATACCCAAGAGGGAAAAGTTACATAGTATGCCTTTAACTTAAAAGATTAAGTATAAAAAGCTCCTTGTGATAAAAAAAAAATTTCTAAACAAAAGATGAATACAATCTACATCTGAATCAATGCAATGAAACAATAAAATGGGTTAGGCTGTTTACCTGTTATCATCATCATCATGAAGCATGAACCAAAAAAAGGAACATTCAGCAGCAGCAGGTGGGCTGGAACAGAGGCTCCTGTAGCGCCTCCTGGAGGGCACTCACCTTAGCAGATGCTGAAAAACTGGTCCATGCCTTGTCAGCTCCAGACTGGATGACTGTAACGCACTTCACATCGGGATCCCTAACAAAAGCCTGCAGAGACTGCACTATGTTCAGAATAGTGCTGCAAGGATCTAGCCTGGTTAAACTATCGGCTTAGCATCGCTAGCGTTAGCCTTAGCTTCACCGCTAACGGAGCGAGCTGGAAAATCAACTTTTCCCGAACCCCGTGGGGGGGGAGGGCCACAACATCATGGCCACCAACAAAACCCAGCAAAGACTGTTCTTGCTCGGGCTTTAACTTCTGGATATTCGGCAGCGTTGCCCATAACGGACCACATCTTTCTCCGCCGCCATTACGGAACTAGCCGAAGGTTACCGAACCTCAACGTCATCGTTCTCAGCCACTCCCTCTGTTCGCTGATTGGACCTGTTCAAATTGGATCGGAGAAAACCAAGAATATACTGCAAACCCAGACGTAGTACTGAAGGAAAATGAAAATTGAGCTGAACTACGTAGGAGGGCGGAGCCAGGCTAGCAAGGATCCTGAAGAGAGCGCGAAAATACGACCACATCACACCCATTCTCCATTCTCTTCACTGGCTTCCTGTTTCCGCCAGGGTTGAATATAATCCTTACCCACCAGTGCATCTATGAAAATGCCCCCCCCCACCATCTGAAAGAACTACTCACCCCTCTAACTACAACTCGATCCCTCCGTTCAACAAACTCAAACCGCCTCCTTCTCCCCAAGACTAAGCTCAGCACCGTGGGTGATCGGGCTTTCTGTTCTGCCGCTCCTCGGATTTGGAACGCCCTCCCCGACCATCTGAGGGCACCTCAAACTATTGAGACTTTTAAAAAAACGACTAAAAACATTTCTATTTAGCAGAACTTCTGAGTTTTAATTAACCCTGCAAGTCTATTTGTATTTATATTGATGTTTTTACCATGCTTTTACGATCTTAACTGTAGCACTTTGAGATTTGCTCCAAATGTAAAGTGCATTACAAATAAAATATATTATTAAATCTATTATTAAGTCTCCTCGGGACTCAGGACCCACTCCACCTGTGATCCACTGATCTAATCCAGTGTTTCTCAAATGGGGGTACTTTGGAGAACTGCAGGGGTACGTGAAAAATGTTTTTCAGTTACAAGACTGTAGTTACTTCTACTGTCTTTTTTTTTCCATGTTTGTCGCTTTTTTCAAAGTTTTTGTCGCTGTTTCTGAAGTTTGTCACCTTTTTTTTTGAAGGTTTTGTCGCTTGTTTTGACCTATTGTTGCCTTTCTTCCTTTACTTTTTTCTACTGTCTGTTTTTCTTTGAAGTAATTTTTTTAAAGATAATTTTTTGGGGCATTTTCAGCCTTTATTCCTACAGGACAGCTGAAGACATGAGAGGGGAGAGAGAGGGGGAATGACATGCAGCAAAGGGCCGCAGGGCGGAGTCAAACCCAGGCCTGTCAAATCTGAAATGTTTTCCGTCTCCCTCAATTACCTCTCTCTATTTGGCGCCATTTCTTTGATTGCTCTCCTATTCTCTTAAATGATATATGTTAACAAGTCTGAGTTTGGGTGACCTGACTGGCATTGACCCGTAGCGAAGATTTAACATATCTGAGTTGCAGCATAACTCAGAGATATTCTCCATCTTCTTCACATCTATTTCCTTCCTCTCTACCTTCAGTCTTTGCTTCCTCACTTCCATCTCCACCTTAAATTCTTGTCTGTGTTTGTACAAGATCAGCTCCCTCCTTCGGTCAAGTAGCCGTGCTTTTTCTGCCATTTTCTTTGGATTTCTGAGGGGATCTGTAACCAACAGCATATGAAAGGTTAAGTCTGGAGTCCAGTTGTACACTCGCACCCCTCCCAAAAGGAAATAGGCAAGTTGTTAAAAATATATGTTAGTGAGATAAGAGCTATCTTAGCTTAACTGAGTATGTTTCCTTTGTTCTCTATGATAATTAAATAAGATAAATTAATTAGTTTGGTTTTTTTACATAGTGGTGTTGGACCTTTTACTAGTGAAGAAATTCAATACTTGTTCCACCACTGATCTACTGTGATCTAAAAGGAGGCTATACATATACCTGTATGACATTTAATGTGACAAAATGCAAGTTTACTTTCTTACCATGACGCAGGAGGTAGCACTCATCCACATGGGTTGATTGGATTTCCCTGGCAATGCGGTCTATCTTGCAATTGAGCCACCAAATGTACATTCTTGAACGCAGACCAAACGTTTTCCTCTCCTTCTCCTGGTTCTTTCTCTTCATCTTTTCACACCTCTCTCTTTCGCTTTTTAAACCCTCCTCTTCCAAACGCTGCTTTTCTCTTTCAATGATCTCCCTCTCCTTTCTCGCACTCAGATTGATAGAGAAAGGGCTATTAGCCCTTCTCTCTCGCTGCCTCCTTGTGGTCGAAGGCTCGTCGTCTTCAGAAGATGAAGATGTAGAGGAAGGGCTGTCACCACTTCGTCCGTCCTGCCTCAAGGTGTTTGAAGGGTTGAAATCTCCACGAGACAAAGGTCTCCTACCCCTTCGTACGTGCTCCCACCAGATGGTAGGCTGGTCAATGTCAATGCAGGGCAAATGGTTCTCACCAATTCCTCCATCCTGCCTAAAGGTGGTAGAAAGGTTGATGTCTACGAAGGACAAAGGACTTTGTTGTTGCTGCCTCTTTGTGGTAGAAGGCTCGTCGTTTTCAGAAGAGGAAGACGAAGGGCTCTCAGCCATTTTTCCTTGCTGCCTGGTGGTTGAGAGCTTGTTTTCTGCACAAGACATGATGCTCTCCTTCATGATGGTAGAAGGGCTGGTGCCCACGATGAACAAAGAGCTCACATCCCTTCGTTCTTGCTGCCTGGTGGAAGGAGGCTGGTCGTCTTCAGAAGATGAAGACGAAGGGCTCTCACCCCTACATGCCTGCTGCCGCCTTGGAGTAGAAGGCTGCTTGTCTTCAGAGGATGAAGAGGAAGGGCTCTCAAACCTTCGTACTCGCTGCCTGGTGGAAGAAGACTGGTCGTCTTCAGAAGATGAAGACGGAGGGCTCTCACCTCTCCATACTTGCTGCCGCCTTGGAGTAGAAGGCTGCTTGTCTTCAGAGGATGAAGAGGAAGGGCTCTCACCCCTTCGTTCTTGCTGCCTGGTGGTAGAGGGCTTGTTTTCTGCACAAGACAAAGGGCTCTCACCCTTTCGCCTGTGCTCCTTCATGTTGGTGCCCACGATGAACAAAGAGTACACATCCCTTCGTTCTTGCTGCCTGGTGGAAGAAGGCAGGTCGTCTTCAGAAGATGAAGACGAAGGGCTCTCGGCCCTTTTTTCTTGCTGCCGCCTTGGAGTAGAATGATGCTTGTCTTCAGAGGATGAAGAGGAAGGGCTCTCAAACCTTCGTACCCGCTGCCTGGTGGAAGGAGGCTGGTCGTCTTCAGAAGAGGAAGACGAAGGGCTCTCACCTCTCCATGCTTGCCTTGGAGTAGAAGGCTGCTTGTCTTCAGACGATGAAGAGGAAGGGCTCTCAAACCTTCGCACTCGCTGCCTGGTAGAAGGAGGCTGGTCGTCTTCAGAAGATGAAGATGAAGGGCTCGCACCTCTCCATGCTTGCTGTCGTCTCGGAGTAGAAGGCTGCTTGTCTTCAGAGGATGAAGAAGAAGGGCTCTCAAACCTTCGTACCCGCTGCCTGGTGGAAGGAGGCTGGTCGTCTTCAGAAGATGAAGACGAAGGGCTCTCACCTCTCCATGCTTGCTGTCGTCTCGGAGTAGAAGGCTGCTTGTCTTCAGAGGATGAAGAGGAAGGGCTCTCAAACCTTCGTACTTGCTGCCTGGTGGTAGAGGGCTTGTTTTCTGCACAAGACAAAGGGCTCTCACCCTTTTGCCTGTGCTCCTTCATGTTGGTGCCCACGAGGAACAAAGAGCTCACATCCTTTCGCCTGCGCTCCTTCATGTTGGTGCCCACGAGGAACAAAGAGTACACATCTTTTCGTTCTTGCTGCCTGGTGGAAGAAGGCTGGTCATCTTCAGAAGATGAAGACGAAGGGCTCTCACCCCTACATGCCTGCTGCCGCCTTGGAGTAGAATGACGCTTGTCTTCAGAGGATGAAATGGAAGGGCTCTCACCCCTTCGTATTTGCTGCCTGGTGGAAGGAGGCTGGTCGTCTTCAGAAGAGGAAGACGAAGGGCTCTCACCTCTCCATGCTTGCTTCTGCCTTGGAGTAGAAGGCTGCTTGTCTTCAGAGGATGAAGAGGAAGGGCTCTCACCCCTTCGTATTTGCTGCCTGGTGGTAGAGGGCTTGTTTTCTGCACAAGACAAAGGGCTCTCACCCTTTTGCCTGTGCTCCTTCAAGATTGTAGAAGGGTTGGTGCCCACGATGAACAAAGAGCTCACATCCCTTCGTTCTTGCTGCCTGGTGGTAGAGGGCTTGTTTTCTGCACAAGACAAAGGGCTCTCACCCCTTTGCCTGCGCTCCTTCGTGATGGTAGAAGGGTTGGTGCCTCCACTAGACGAAGATCTCTCACCCCTTCGTCCGTGCTCCCTCAAGATGGTGGGAGGGTTGAGGTCTTCAGGAGACGAAGGTCTCTCGCTCCTTCGTTTGGACTTCTTCGACAAAGAGTACATATCTCCTGAAGACCGAGGTCTTGCAAAGAGTTTTAGTCCAAAAATGGATCTAAACATTTTCTCGATGATTTCTCTTTTGTGAACTGGCGTTGTGAAACTGCAAGTACAAACACACAAACACACACAGCAATTACTTCACTGATCACATTATTGTTTCAAGCAGCACACTAAGCAGGTTATTTCACTTAACTAAACCTTCTAACTGAACTTAAATAAACTGAGAAATATGTATCTGGTCACACATCATTATTGCACTGTGCTTGATAAAAAAAATGCAAAAGGTCTGCCACAAATATACTTATATTATATAGACTTCAGACTACAGTAATGTACTTCAAATAAATCAATCAAGTATTAATGTATGTCAGACACATACAGTACATATATCCATTAACATACTATAGCTGAAACTAGTAGGCTACAGCAGTGACGGACTGGGATCAAAAAACGGCCCTGGCATTTGCAACACACAGGCCTTATTTTCAAACCACATCCAACCATAGAAATAAAAATGGATAGAAAGGCCATTTCCAATCAAATCAACGTAGCAGAAAGGTGTACCATTGCAATGGTAACGTATAAACTTCAACAAACCGTGGAGTAGTAACGTTACGAGGCAGCGAGCCAGCCGCTAAATGAGTCAAATTAACTTCATGCCATTTTATTTATATGCATCAACGTCACACAAATGTCATAAAACATACAAAAAACCCCATAAAAAGCTAAAATGTGCCGACAACAGTTAGACATCTTAAAGCATCTGCAGACCACTAGGTGGCGGTGCTACGACATGATCCGCTCCACTAAAGGCACATCCACCACAAATCCACCGGCTCGACGTTAAAGCACAGTAGCTAGCTAGCTAGCTACATCACACAACAGCTCCACCAAAACACGGAAAGAGCAATGCACGGCCACAGTTGAAATGACAACAGTTTCACCAGAATATGCAGCTGCTAACGTTAATATTAGCTGAAGCAACACACTCTTTTTGTTTGGAAAATAAATCACTTAATTTAACATATTTTTCACCAGAAGCCAACCGTGCTATCTTTGTTTTCTCTCTCTTTTTCTCGGCTCCCCCCTTTGGTCGTTTCGTGCCGCGATTCATTTTCTTTTATCTTGGTGGTGGTCAGTGATAAAAAAAAACATTTTGAAACTATCATAGACTTCTATTGTAGTTGCTCGCTCTCGCCGTTCACGGTACGTGGTACTGTAAACATTTCCATGGCAACATCGACTTGGACCAAACAATGACGTCGTTGTAACGTTTAGGATTGTGGGTAGTGTCGTTTTTCTCCATATGATCGCGAAATAAAAATAACTTTTTGAAAAATAACAAGACAAATTATTGTTATTATTTGTGTTATATATATATATATATATATATGGGCTACAGTGAGAATGATATTATACAATATTTCTACTATTAGTAAGAATAATAAAAATAATAAAAACACTACAATGAAAGCAGTGTTTTCTACGACTAGCTCAAAAGACACCTTCACTGTAACACAACAAGACATTTTTGTTTTACATCAACAACCCACAGATCATTTTAAAACGGGACGTATTTAGTCGTATGTGTACATGCAGTCAATGTTGTGCACATGCAATTTAGGCAACACGTAATGCAACATTTAATAATTAAAATTGTTTTGTGCAAGAGACAAAGTGCATTTGCATCTCCTGATCACAGACAGCACATTTGATAGCTTGAATATAACTGATAAAAAAAGATATTTATTTGACAGAAACATGTGAGTAAAGTAAATGTACTCCTTCCCCAACACAATACGTCTCTACTAAACAGAAAGAGTTGAGTAAAAAAGTAGTTTGAGCTCTGCTGTGAAGTGCGACTTACCTTTCCAAAGGATTGTGTGGAAATGTACTGGAACTCTGTGTGCCACTGTAGAAGAGACTATCAGTGTTCTAGTTCTGTTGTTTTGTTTTGTTTTTGATTTTAAATAAAAGCAGAGGTTGAGTCTACCGTTGTGCAAAGTCTACGTTCAGTTACGCGTTCTGATTCGTCGACTGACCGTAGACTCCCCCAATTAAATCGCTCCGTTTGACTGCAGACTACCAATTGGAAACGTAGGATTGCCGACCGGACTACCAATCACACGCCGACATTCAAAGCCGAACCTGCCGCTGCGGTCAACGGAGGTCTCCGGTGATCGTAGCCTACAGTATTTCTGTTAAGTCTGAATGAAATAATTCTTAATAACACTCACGGCTTATATTTTTACTAAGCCTGAAATAGTTAATTCTTCATTCCACTCACTGTTTGTACTGCCCAGTTGATTTTTTGATCGTTTGGGAAAGCTAATGGTATCAACTAAAACTATAAGTTAAGGCAAGGCAGCTTTATTTGTATAGCACATTTCAGCAACAGGGCAATTCAAAGTGCTTTACATGAAAACAGATTAAAAAATTAAAAGTTACAGTGCAGTATAAGAAATTAAACACTGAAGAACAGTTAAATATATAAAAGCAGATAAAATAACTTTCCAGGACTCAGTGATCCATTTTTTGGAAAGCCAAAGCTTTTTGACCAATATCTCTTTTTGACAGATATCTCAAGCAGTCCGGTCCA
Source organism: Sander vitreus (assembly GCF_031162955.1). Classification (NCBI taxonomy): domain Eukaryota; kingdom Metazoa; phylum Chordata; class Actinopteri; order Perciformes; family Percidae; genus Sander; species Sander vitreus. Next base: position 14,695 of record NW_027595593.1, on the reverse strand, counting down.
TATTTTCTAACCATCTCACCCACTATGGGTCCAGATGCGTCGCACTGCTTTGAGGTTTCATTCCCCATATTTACAGAAGCTTTTCTTGAGTATACTCTTATCTCTTTTCGATGTGGTCGTCACCGCAAAGCTTAGTTCTTTTCTTCGGTAAACCTTGTAAAACCCGGTACAGCCCTGCAGACAAAAATCTTTTAATAGCCAAGAACGTGTTCTTAAACTATTTTATTTCTTCTGCAGTCTGTCTCTAACTAGTCAAGAACTCGCTCAGAGTGTTTATAGACTATTTTTTTCTTTTTAGGCCTTCTGCCTAAATTAGTTAGTTACTTCGACTAACTTTTTGACCAGCCCAACGTCTGTCTCTTCTGTCAACTATTGTCATGCCTGCATCAGAGAAATAATCTGAGATATGTCCGTTTCTGCAAAAGAATGTCACCGGAATAATCATAAATGCAATTCTATTATTTGTTTTAGGAATTTCTCTTTATATGCTTATATAGATTGTTATACAGTGTCAACAATGCAGCATAAGAAATGAAGTTATTTAAAGAAAGGCAACATCAAAAAGATAGGTCTTCAGCCTTGATTTAAAAGAACTGAGAGTTGCAGCAGACCTGCAGTTTTCTGGGATTTTGTTCCAGAAATGTGGAGCATAAAAACTAAACGCTGCTCCCCCCTGTTTAGTTCTGACTCTGGGGACAACAAGCAGGCCTGTCCCAGACGACCTGAGAGGTCTGGCTGGTTCATAGTGTAGTAGCAGATCAGAAATGTATTTTGGCCCTAAACCGTTTAGTGATTTATAAACCAGCAAAAGTATTTTGAAATCAATTCTTTGAGGCACTGGAAGCCAGTGTAGAGACTTCAGAACTGGAGTGATGTGATCCACTTTCTTGGTCTTAGTGAGGACTCCAGCAGCAGCGTTCTGAATCAGCTGCAGCTGTCTGATTGAGCTTTTTAGGGAGACCTGTAAAGACACCGTTACAGTAGTCAAGTCTACTGAAGATAAAAGCATGGACAAGTTTTTTCCAAATCCTGCTGAGACATAAGTCCTTTAACCCTTGATATATTTTTAAGGTGGTGTGACGGCCCCTGTGTGATCTGGTGGGGCCTCTTTGTAGGAGCGATACCTCTCTGGTCTTACCCATCTTTGTCTGAGTTGATTGCAGATCTGGTGCACCTGGGAGCTGTGAGCTGACAAAGCTCCACCTGGTCAGACTACAGGCTCTTTTCACTGCAATCCAGACATCAACCATGGCCTGATCATCCTGCCTGCCACATCTTATTTTGAGTTCATTTAAGTTACAGAGACACACTTTTGCACATTACAAAAGCTATGTTTAGTTTATTCTTTTGTGAAATAAATCACTTTTGCTAATTTACGATGCCTCGCTCCCTCTTTTGTCATGGCCCTTGAGCCAGGTTATGACAGATGGTAATAGGCTGACTTTGTAATTGTCTTAATGTGGCTGTTAAAATTCAGTGTCCATGACTACACCAAGATTTCTGGCTTTGTCTGTTGTTTTTAACATTATCGTTTGAAGCTGAGTGCTGACTTTTAATCGTTCCTCCTTTGCTCCAAAAACAACCACCTCAGTTTTTCATCATTTCATTTAAGAAAGTTCTGGCACATCCAGTCGTTAATTTGTTCAATGCACTTAGTCAGTTGTTGTATTGGACTATATTCCCCTGGCGATAAGGTAATATACATTTGTGTGTCATCCGCATAACTATGGTAACTTATTTTATTGTTTTCCATAATTTGAGCCAGTGGAAACATGTAGATGTTAAACAGGAGAGGCCCCAGAACGGAGCCTTGGAGAACTCCGCACGTCATATTTGTATGCTCAGATGTATAATTCCCTATAGACACAAAGTAGTCCCTATTCTTTAAATAAGACTCAAACCACTTTAGTACTCAGCCAGAAATGCCAACCCAGTTTTCCAATCGGTCTAGTAATATGTCATGGTCGACAGTATCAAATGCAGCACTGAGATCAAGTAATACCAAGATTGAAATTTTGCCACTATCTGTGTTTAAGTGGATGTCATTAAAGACTTTAACAAGAGCTGTCTCAGTGCTGTGGTGTGGTCAAAAACCCGACTGGAAGGCATCAAAACTGTTGTTTAGTGACAAGAAAAGGTTGAGTTGTTGAGAAACCGTTTTTTCCAATGATTTTACTTAAAAATGGAAGGTTTGATATCGGCCTATAGTTGCTCATTAATGACGTGTCTAGATTGTTCTTTTCTTAAGAGCTTAATAACTGCAGTTTTCAGGGCCTGCGGGAAGATACCTGAGAGAAGAGATGTGTTTACAATCTGTAGAAGATCTGCAGCCAAACAATTCAATTTTTTTTTAAAAGGCCCGTTGGTAGAATATCAAGGCAGCAGGAGGAGGTTTTCAGATGTTGTATAATGTCCTCCAGGTTTTTACGGTTAATCATATGAAATTGGGTCATATTGGAATTTGTTGTGCCTGGACACTGTGACAACACATACCCTGTACTCGATATGGAAGCACTGATTGTTTGTTTAATTTTCAGAATTTTGCCTTTGAAGAAGGTGGCAAAATCATTGCAGGCCTCGGTGGATAAAAGTTCAGATGCTACTGGTACTGGAGGGTTTGTTAACCTATCGACAGTAGCAAACAAAGCACGTGAGTTATTATTGTTTTTGGCAATAATGTCCGAGAAGAAGGACCGCCTTGCATTCCTCAGTTCCAAATTATAAATGCGAAGTCTCTCTTTATAGGTGTTGTAGTGGACCTGGAGATTAGTTTTTCGCCACCTGCGTTCTGCTTTTTGACACTCGTTTTTCTGTTCTTACCAGTATGGCATTTCTCCATAGAGATCTTTTCTTATCAGAGACAGTTTTTACCTTAATGGGAGCAATGGCATCAATAACATTTGTAATTTTACAATTTAAATTGTCTACAAGCTCAGCGACTGAGACCCCTGAGAGGGTGGGTGTGGAGGAGAAAAGCTGAATGAATGTTTCACTGGTGTTGTCAGTGATTTACCGTTTTCTTATTAACTTTGTTTGGGCACTTTTGTGCACAGAGATAGTGCCATTAAAGAAAACACAGGAATGATCAGAGAGAGCAGCATCAGTCACCACAACCTTGGAAATGTTCAAACCCTTCGAGATAATCAAGTCCAGAGTGTGCCCCTTGTTGTGTGTGGGCTCCGTCACATGCTGAGTCAGTCCATAGTTCTCAAAAACACAACACAGTTCTTTGGTCCTTCTAACCTGGGGATTGTCAACATGAATGTTGATCACCAGCAATAACTACACAGTCAAAGTTAATACAGATTATAGACAGCAGTTCGCTAAAGTCGTCAAAGAAGGATGCCCAGTATTTAGGTGGCCTGTAGATAATTAGAAATATAGGTCGAGACGGGGACCTTAGCTGAAGAGCCACATATTCACAAGAAGCAAAGTTTCCTTAAGATATTTGAGTACATTGGAACGAGTCATTAAACAAAATGGCGACTCCACCTCCTTTCTTATTCGCTCTATTCTCACTCATAAAATTGAAGTTAGGGGGAGCTGACTCTATAAGAACAGCATCACTGTTATTATGGTCCAACCAGGTTTCAGTTAAAAACATGAGGTCAAGATTGTGCTTAATAATAAAATCATTGATTAAAAATGATTTATCCGCCAGAGACCTGACGTTTAGTAAGGCTAATGTTAGTGTGTTAAAATAATTATCTGTCTGGTTTTTTGGGACAGGCTGTGGCTGACGAGGAATGGATGCTAAATTTGCTAAGTTGGCAGTTAAGTGCTGCTTTGTCTTGCTTAGCGGATTCACCATTCTTTTTCTATTGCCTATCGCAACATTGATTGACGAAGAATTGAATACACAGGGCCCAGGCTTGTCCTGGAAAGAGGGGGAAACATGGGAGAAGGCGGATGGGGAGAGCGATGGATCCTCAAAGGCGTCGGTGTTGGTAAGGGGGTTTGAGGAGTGTTGGATGGGTGAAAAGGGGGGTTGAGATTTCTCGTCTCCGTTCTGTGGTCCTCCATGGTCAAATCTTTGCTCAGGTGGGGGCTGTGGTGGATCACTGCCGCACTTTGTTGTGTCTTCCTCTTGTTTTGTTTGTTTATCTTGTCTCGTGTCGAGGAAGTAGATGTGTGGTGCAGAAAGTAAAGTAGGCTAGAGGTGAACAGCTTTACTCCTGGCTTGTTAAGAAAAAGTCCATCTGCTTTAAAAAGATGTCTGCGGTCCCAGAAAATGGTAAATTGTCAATGAACCGCAGAGAGTGGACGGTACATGCAGTTGAAAGCCATCTGTTCAGTGCCAACAGTCTGCTGAATCTCTCAGCTCCTCTTCTGACTGGCGGTATAGGGCCACTGATAAACACCTTCGCGTTTAGGGAGCCAACTGTGTTCAGCAGATTCATAAAGTCACGATTCAGCACTTCAGACTCTTGCTTTCAACATCATGTGACCCTATATGCAGTATAATGTTCTTCACAGTTGGGTGTGCTGCCACGATATCCGGGATTCTTTGGGCCAAGTCAGACACCATGTCTTTAGGAAAACAGAGTATTTTGGTGTTTTTACTGCTTTTTATGTCTTTTACAGCAGAGTCACCAACAATCAGAGTTTAGTGCCCAGTCGTTAGCTTTCCCTGTAGCTTTTTACTTTTTGAATTGCTCTCAGTCCTTACCCTGCTGTGTGACGATGAGATGCAATCCAGGCCATGTCCAGGGTCCTGCAGCAGAGGAGCAAATCTGTTATCCAGTTGCACACTCAGGGGAGGCATTTTGTTGCTAATTCTCCCTTTTGCAGCTGTCCACGGCTGTGTCCTACTGAGTACAGGGGTTGAAGAGGCGCTCTTCAATGATGATAGGATGATAGTGCAGGCCAGCCGGTCGTATCACAAATCTCAGGGCGCTGTGCCCTGCCCGTTAGTCGTCCTCCCATTTCCCCGGAAAATGATTTACTATTGATTTATTACCCATTTCACAGCCCTGCTGTTTGTTTGTAGTCTTGCTGGTGCTAGTTAGCCGTGTGTTGGCATGCTTTTGTCCATTGTTTTGGGTCAATGGTAAAGTGGTGTCATTTCCACATGATCCGTTCACTTCCACGTTTACTTCTAACTGGTAAATTTTGGTTTCCAGAACTGCAATCTTCTGAAGGAGTTTGTAGTAGTCCTCCATAGACAAGGGAGGCATCTTGCTGCTAATTAGCTTTAGCTACAGTCACTTTAGGACAGGCTTGAGCTATTGGTAGGCCACGCTCACGCAGAAATATGTTGAAATATGGCAATAGCCTACTATGTCTACAAAAAATGCATAGTCCAGTGATTTATAAGTATCCAAGAGCCGCTGCTCATAGTTTCTCTCAGAGGAAAAGCAAGATTATCAGCAGAAATATGCATGCAGAGGCAGGAGCAAGCAGCAAAGCGTCTGCACTGTAAGAAGCAGGAAGTTACCTCAAGTTAACTAAAAGTCCCGTTGACAGGTAACGTTAAAGTTACCGCTAATCATTCATTAAAATATTCTCAGCTGAGTCATTTTAAATAATACATTACATTTTATTTGTTGTGTATCCACTACGGAATATTATTAATAGCGTACGCCGGTTACCTTAACGTTACTGCTAACGTTAGTTAGCTAGCTAGCTAAATGTCAGTGTCTCGGTCACATCTCTGTCCTCGGCCTACGTTAATGTTACTCGGAGGCCTTTTAAATTAGGATATAGTATTTGTTAAACACTAACGTTCGGACAATATTTCTATCGAATAGCGTTACAGTAGACCGGGGCGACCCTCCTCAGATATATCATTCATTACCGTTACAGTAACGTTAACGTTACTAACTTGTCATGACAGACAAACCATAGTGGAAAAACCATGTTGTAAAGTTGTTGTTGTTGTAATTATTTTAGTTATTGTTGCTGTCACAAAACATTAACTTTTACATATTACTAATCTAATTCATGTTTCTGTTCATGCTGTAACAGCATGTGCCATCTCAGGAATGCATTTCATCAAATAGAAATTGTCAGATAGACATGTTTTACTGGCAACTTTTGGGGCAAAGGATTTTTAAGTGATTTTGAGTGTAAAGATGGCATACAAACTTTGCCAGTGGGAAATGGGCTGAAAAGTGGATAACATGTATTATAATAACATTCAGAAGTTATATGAACTCTACTTCAAAGTTATCTTCATCTGAAGAGCTGTAATCAGGGTTGAGCAGTTGTCATCCTGCTCTGACACTTCCTCCTCTCTGTGTGATAAAAGGGTATCAATGACCTTTTGTACACTAACATGCATTGTCATATTAGAAACTGAATACATAATATAAAATAATGTTAAAATAAAACTAATAGTGTTGTGCTGTCACTGTGTCTAAGTGTGTTTCAGTATCTATTAGTGAAGAGGGCAACCCCAGTAATCCGCATCGTCAACCCAGAGGCCCCTGCACACCGTCAACAGGCCGTACTGATGGCGACTAAAGAGGCCCGTTGCTATCTTCCAGGACAGCGCCCAGACACGCAGAGAAGCTCCTTCGAGCAGAGGGCATCCCTGCACCGTCGCGTCAGCTGTGCCTGGGAAAGCTGCTAGTCCCTTTTGGCCAGTATGACAATGCACCCTTCCACTGGCTTGTCGCAAATGATGTGGGATACATGAAGTAGTAAGCATATTATATTCAATACTATTGTTGGCTGTGCATTTTTTTGATTGCATGTTTAAAATAAATATCTGTTTACACAAAACTACTATTTAGTGTTTATTATTTATCTATGCAAAGTTTTCTTTACTCAGAATCTTAATTGCAGTTTAACTCATGATGATGATGATGATGGTACTAAGTTGAAGTAGAGTATAAGTACCATATAAACCCACAAAAAAACCATTCATTCTACTATTCAACTACCATTTTTACTGTGTGATGTTTAACCTACTTGTCATATAAGTAGCACTTTTTAATGTAAGCCAATCAGATTTGTCAATATTACGTTATTGAAGCACATGTATGACATGTGCCTGCTGATCCCAAGGTGCAATAAAACTGAAGATATATCTTAAAATATTACTTAAGAACTACTTTTTCTTTTGAAATCAAACTGAGTTTCAGCATGCGAGCAAACAGGCCACATGCTCTATCATTACAGTAGCTGCACAGTGTGGTTCATACGTGTTTACAGGGAGGGAACAATGTGAAATCTCTCATTTCTGCAATGTTCGCACACTACAAATGAGTGAGCACAACTCATGCAATTCAATTAATTACATAAATATATATATATATATATATAACAGACAATCACACCACAATTATACCAACAACAAAAAGAAGACTCAGGTATTTGTATCCTAGATCACACAGGGGCAAATAGCTCAGTCAAAGCATTTACAACCTGATGTAATGCATCATATTTTAGAAGCTAATCTCACATTTTGTGTGCCAAGTTGAGTGGAGCTATGCTTTGAAATTCATTGACATCACCAGACTTTACGCACTAAAAATAATAACTGGCTAAGTTTCCAACAGAACGATGAGGGAGATGTCAATCAAAGTGAAAACACCAGTGTGGCCTTTAAGGTTTCACATACAAATTATATTTTTATGAAATATTATGCATTAATATTGATTAAACTACCAAATATAATAACTCATCAGCATTTGTTCCATCTAGCTACAACATTACAATGCTGCTTATACTCTAATCTTTAATTCTGAGGTGATTCAGCTTCATTGTTACTGTTATTTATAGGAGTTAACTGGATGCAACTCAGTACAAATACAGAAGAATCATCATATGTATCTGTAAAAACACTGAGCATGAACCAAATAATGATGTGACCACAAGGTGACGCAACATGCATAACAACACATCTTTGGATTGTCACTTTAATATTAGTTTGTTGATTTTTCTTTCTTGCTTTTGTTCCGTCATCATCTGCTTCAGATATCTTCTTGAAGATTTTCCAGATGTTTCTTTTGTCCCATATTAACTACTGAGCTCCCATTTTTGATATTTAATGTCCCAAAAGTTGGTTTTAGCACAGAATACAATTCCCAGTTGTGGGTATAGTTACTTGACTAGTTAACTAATGAAAACCCCAAATTCAGTATCTCAGAAAATTAGAATATTGTGACAAGGTTCAATATTGAAGACACCTGGGGCCTGTTGCACAAAACCAGGATAAGGGATTAAGCCGGGATATTCAAGTTATCCTGGATGAATTTAGCTTTGACTTGGTTGCACAAAAGCAGGTTGAATTAAACCCAGCCAAGTAACCATGGAGATTTAGTCTTTGCAGCTAGCCTGCTCCAGAGCAGGCTAACAGCCAGGCTAAGATTAATCCTGGAGTCTCATGTGTTAAATCAGCTACTGCTCTGATCTGAGATAAACGTGTTTAACAGTTATTCCGTTGTCTTCTGAATGTGTTCTGCTTTATTTTTATTAACATGCATTACTTGTCACTATTGCTGTCACAAGTTTGATTTAAATCCTACTATTGCAGTTGTTTGGATGGTAAGAAATTGTTGCACATGCACCGGAAATGGGCTTTTCCTCCGCTGCTCTCCCCGTGAATATGCCCCGTGCAACGTGGAGAGGCGGGGGATCCTCCCACACCGTGCAGCGGATTCTAAAGGAGACTTTTAGCGTCAATAACGACGACAATGGCACCTGACCAAACGTCCGTATTTTTCGAGATGGGAGTGAGAATGTGTTGGAATGCCACAAAGCTTCTTAATCTTGTTATTTTGGTGCTGTCACGCAACTTGGAGCTTGGGAGTGAGAAAAAACCCCTGAATAATAGGCTATATTGTTTTACAGATATGCTTACAGTGTGTATTGAAGTCACTTACTTCTTTTTCTAGTTTTTGTCCAGTCATGTTTGTTCTGTATGAACATTAATTGTAGAAAGATATTTAGAATTATAGCTTATATAGATTTGTGGATATGGTTGTAAAACATATTCTCTCATTATGAATAAGGGTTTGAAAGTAAGCCTAGTCCTTAGGGTAAATTGCCCGAGGAACATGAATTCCCTCTGCTCACTTTTAAGGCAAAGTAGGCTAAATAATACAAGTTTTATTTATATAGTGCTTTACAGTAAAACCAGTACATTTAGCACATAAAAACAGATACAGCAATAACACCGACACAAAACAAGCATATTAAAATCAATTAAAACTTTGTAAAAATGTGGAGTGACTAGTAGGCCCTGAGTAGATCTTTTTAAATCCTTACGCATTGTTTTGTCTATTGGACTTTTTCTCTCTGTCTGATAACAACAGCCTTCCCTTTTTGCATATTATATGTTTCACCTCCTCCTAATTTTCCATTAACAGCTGCTGCTCAGCGGGTTAAACATATGCCGCGCGCGTCTTCTCCATTTCTGCATCAGTAAATCTGTGATCGATACCGTGGTCTATTTAAGAAAGTCGTGGACGTGCACTTATCCCAGCTATCTACACCTGGCTCGACATAGCTTCACCTTCTCATCCTGGCTCGGCAAACGTGCAACCGATTAAGCCGCGATGAGCGGACCACACTAAGTCAAGCTGCGCTTTTTCAGTTATCCTGGATTTTTTCATTCTACTTTTGTGCAAAAGGCCCCTGGTGCCACACTAAATCAGCTAATTAACTCAAAACACCTGCAAAGGCCTTTAAATGGTCTCTCAGTCTAGTTATGTAGGCTACACAATCATGGAGAAGACTGCTGACTGGACAGCTGTCCAAAAGACGACCATTGACACCTTGCACAAGGAGGGCAAGACACAAAAGGTCATTGCTAAAGAGGCTGGCTGTTCACAGAGCTCTGTGTCCAAGCCCATTAATAGAGAGGCGAAGGGAAGGAAAAGATGTGGTAGAAAAAAGTGTACAAGCAATAGGGATAACCGCACCCTGGAGAGGATTGTGAAACAGAACCCATTCAAAAATGTGGGGGAGATTCACAAAGAGTGGACTGCAGCTGGAGTCAGTGCTTCAAGAACCACCACGCACAGACGTATGCAAGACATGGGTTTCAGCTGTCGCATGCCTTGTGTCAAGCCACTCCTGAACAAGACACAGCGTCAGAAGCGTCTCGCCTGGGCTAAAGACAAAAAGGACTGGACTGCTGCTGAGTGGTCCAAAGTTATGTTCTCTGAGGAAAGTCAATTTTGCGTTTCCTTTGGAAATCAAGGTCCCAGAGTCTGGAGGAAGAGAGGAGAGGCACAGAATCCACGTTGCTTGAAGTCCAGTGTAAAGTTTCCACAGTCAGTGATGTCATCTGCTGGTGTTGGTCCACTGTGTTTTCTGAGGTCCAAGGTCAACGCAGCCGTCCAGCAGGAAGTTTTAGAGCACTTCATGCTTCCTGCTGCTGACCAACTTTATGGAGATGCAGATTTCATTTTCCAACAGGACTTGGCACCTGCACAGTGCCAAAGCTACCAGTACCTGGTTTAAGGACCATGGTATCCCTGTTCTTAATTGGCCAGCAAACTCGCCTGACCTTAACCCTGTAGAAAATCTATGGGGTATTGATGCAATGCGCCAGACCCAACAATGCAGAAGAGCTGAAGGTCACTATCAGAGCAACCTGGGCTCTCCTAACGCCTGAGCAGTGCCACAGACTGACTCCATGCCACGCCGCATTGCTGCAGTAATTCAGGCACAAGGAGCCCCAACTAAGTATTGAGGGCTGTACATGCTCATACTTTTCATGTTCATACTCAATACAATCCTTTTTTGTATTGGTCTTAATATTCTAATTTTCGGAGATACTGAATTTGGGATTTTCGTTAGTTGTCAGTTATAATCATCACAATTAAACGAAATGAACATTTGAAATATATCAGTCTGTGTGATGAATGTATACATTATACAAATTTCACTTATTGAATGGAATTACTGAAATAAATCATCTTTTTCATGATATTCTAATTATATGACCAGCAACTGTACTCAAATACTAAAGTACAATTTTGAGTTGTTGCACCTTTAGTATTTTTTTTTTTTTACTCAACTACAGCTTTAGTTATTACTTACTCTCAGATTAAGAATTTTCATACAAAACAGGATAATTTTATAAAACATGATGCATTGTTGTAAATTAACACAATGAGCTGTCAGGAAGGAGGATCACAACTCAGGCGCAGTCTGGAGTAGGTGGTAAAGAATCTTATTTTATTGAAGCTGTGAGTGTGGGCTGGCAGTGGGGGTGCTGGGTCCGAAGATGGCGGGGCTGGCAGTGGGGGTGCTGGGTCCGAAGATGGCTGGACTGGCAGTGGGGGTGCTGGGTCCGAAGATGCCGGGACTGGCAGTGGGGGTGCTGGGTCCGAAGATGGCGGGGCTGGCAGTGGAGGTGCTGGGTCTGAAGATGGCGGGGCTGGCAGTGGGGGTGCTGGGTCTGAAGATGGCGGGGCTGGCAGAGGGGGTGCTGGGCTGTGTTCCTCAGTGGGGCTGCAGACTTGATGTTCCAGTGCGTGGCGTGGCTATTGGCAGCAGAGGATTCCGAAGGTGGGTTATTTCTGAGAACAGAGATCTTCCAGTTAGTAACGTCAGGGAGCGGAGCAGACAGGTAAGTACAAAAACAAGAAACTAGACTAGATACAAATCTCAAAGGCTGGTGAAAAAGCATACTCAGTGGTAAGCAACAATCCGGCAGGGAGAGGAAAGTCCGTCTGAAGGCAGATGATGGAGCAGGATGAGGAGCAGGTGCGCTGATTGGAGTTGGTACCAGGTGTGGGGAGAATCAACAGGGGGGGAGGGGAGGGGGGGCGTGTCCTCACTCTGTGGAAAATGCGGGAACAGAAACACACACAGACAGACAAAAAAAAACACACACACACCAAACACATGGCAGGCATAACAAAATTAAGAAATAAACCAAACCACATTCACACACACACCAGACTGTCACCGTGCAGAAGTCACGGCAGGCGGGGGCGTGACATGAGCTGCCTCTCGACTAGCTACAACAATACCCAAGAGGGAAAAGTTACATAGTATGCCTTTAACTTAAAAGATTAAGTATAAAAAGCTCCTTATGATAAAAAAAAACATTCTAAACAAAAGATGAATACAATCTACATCTGAATCAATGCAATGAAACAATAAAATGGGTTAGGCTGTTTACCTGTTATCATCATCATCATGAAGCATGAACCAAAAAAAGGAACATTCAGCAGCAGCAGGTGGGCTGGAACAGAGGCTCCTGTAGCGCCTCCTGGAGGGCACTCACCTTAGCAGATGCTGAAAAACTGGTCCATGCCTTGTCAGCTCCAGACTGGATGACTGTAACGCACTTCACATCGGGATCCCTAACAAAAGCCTGCAGAGACTGCACTATGTTCAGAATAGTGCTGCAAGGATCTAGCCTGGTTAAACTATCGGCTTAGCATCGCTAGCGTTAGCCTTAGCTTCACCGCTAACGGAGCGAGCTGGAAAATCAAACTTTTCCCGAACCCCGTGGGGGGGGAGGGCCACAACATCATGGCCACCAACAAAACCCAGCAAAGATTGTTCTTGCTCGGGCTTTAACTTCTGGATATTCGGCAGCGTTGCCCATAACGGACCGCATCTTTCTCCGCCGCCATTACGGAACTCGCCGAAGGTTACCGAACCTCAACGTCATCGTTCTCAGCCACTCCCTCTGTTCGCTGATTGGACCTGTTCAAATTGGATCGGAGAAATCCAAGAATATACTGCAAACCCGATGTAGGACTGAAGGAAAATGAAAATTGAGCTGAACTACGTAGGAGGGCGGAGCCAGGATAGCAAGGATCCTGAAGAGAGCGCGAAAATACGACCACATCACACCCATTCTCCATTCTCTTCACTGGCTTCCTGTTTCCGCCAGGGTTGAATATAATCCTTACCCACCAGTGCATCTATGGAAATGCCCCCCCCCCCCCACCATCTGAAAGAACTACTCACCCCTCTAACTACAACTCGATCCCTCAGTTCAACAAACTCAAACCGCCTCCTTCTCCCCAAGACTAAGCTCAGCACCGTGGGTGATCGGGCTTTCTGTTCTGCCGCTCCTCGGATTTGGAACGCCCTCCCCGACCATCTGAGGGCACCTCAAACTATTGAGACTTTTAAAAAACGACTAAAAAACATTTCTATTTAGCAGAACTTATGAGTTTTAATTAACCCTGCAAGTCTCATGTGTTAAATCGGCTACTGCTCGATCCGAGACCGCGTGTTTGTAGTTATTCCGTTGTCTTCTGAATGTGTTCTGCTTTATTTTTATTAACATGCATTACTTGTCACTATTGCAGTCACAAGTTTGATTTAAATCCTACTATTGCAGTTGTTTGGATGGTAGAGAATTGTTGCACATGCACCGGAGATAAAAAGTGGGACAATGCTTGGAGAAAGTGGGCTCACTCCTCGCTGCTCTCCCCGTAGAATATGCCCGTGCAACGTGGAGAGGCGGGAGGCGAGGCCTCACACCGTGCAAGCCCAGGACTCTAAAGAGGAGACTCTTTAGCGTCAGCTGACGACGACAATGGCACCTGACCAAAGCGTCCGTATTTTACGAGGATGGAGTGTGAGTGTTGGAATGCCTGAGAAGCTTCTTAATCTTTGTTTATTTTGGTGCTGTCACGCAACTGGGAGTAGAAAAACTGTGATGATGATGATAATAATACACATGATAATAATGATGTGCTTTATATTGTTTTACAGATACACTTACGTGTGTGTATTGAAGTCACTTACTTCTTTTTTCTAGTTTTTGTCCAGTCATGTTTGTTCTGTATGAACATTAATTGTAGAAAGATATTTAGAATTATAGCTTATATAGATTTGTGGATATGGTTGTAAAACATATTCTCTCATTATGAATAAGGGTTTGAAAGTAAGCCTAGTCCTTAGGGTAAATTGCCCGAGGAACATGAATTCCCTCTGCTCACTTTTAAGGCAAAGTAGGCTAAATAATACAAGTTTTATTTATATAGTGCTCTACAGTAAAACCAGTACATTTAGCACATAAAAACAGATACAGCAATAACACCCGACACAAAACAAGCATATTAAAATCAATTAAAACTTTGTAAAAAATGTGGAGTGACTAGTAGGCCCTGAGTAGATCGTTTTCTTTTAAATCCTTACGCATTGTTTTTTGTCTATTGGACTTTTTCTCTCTGTCTGATAACAACAGCCTTCCCCTTTTTGCATATTATATGTTTCACCTCCTCCTAATTTTCCATTAACAGCTGCTGCTCAGCGGGTTAAACATATGCCGCGCGCGTCTTCTCCATTTCTGCATCAGTAAATCTGTGATCGATACCGTGGTCTATTTAAGAAAGTCGTGGACGTGCACTTATCCCAGCTATCTACACCTGGCTCGACATAGCTTCACCTTCTCATCCTGGCTCGGCAAACGTGCAACCGATTAAGCCGCGATGAGCGGACCACACTAAGTCAAGCTGCGCTTTTTCAGTTATCCTGGATTTTTTTCATTCTACTTTTTGTGCAAAAGGCCCCTGGTGCCACACTAAATCAGCTAATTAACTCAAAGAAGAAACACCTGCAAAGGCCTTTAAATGGTCTCTCAGTCTAGTTCTGTAGGCTACACAATCATGGAGAAGACTGCTGACTGGACAGCTGTCCAAAAGATTTACGACCATTGACACCTTGCACAAGGAGGGCCAAGACACAAAAGGTCATTGCTAAAGGAGCCGTCTCCATCAACACTGCTCCATGTCTACAAATGGGGGAGAAAAAGGAAAATCTG
>NW_027595592.1:0-34302 GCF_031162955.1 Sander vitreus | reverse complement strand
GGGAAATCACTTTCTTACTGAGTTAGATTAGAAGATTGATACCACTCTCATAGAGAGACCGTTTCAAAAGGGCTTCTTTGCTTTAGCAAGCTCAAGAGAAACAGCGTAAGATGCCTTAAGAGAGGATTCCTGTGTGGTCGTGACTTTGGTAAAAAGGCTCTGCTGTCAGTCTATTTTTCTTTTTGAGGTCAGCGACGATAGCGGCTCTGGCAGCTCTGGTGTACATGTTGTATCTGTCTTTGTGCCTGGTGTTGTAGTGGCGACTCAAGTTGAAATCCTTCATGGCGTATTTTGTTTCCAGGCACACTAAGCACATAGGTTGCCTTTGAATTCCATAAAAAGATAATCTGTTTCCCATCTTGCCTGGAAGACACGATTTTCTTGGTCCAGTTTTCTTTTTTGGCCGCTCATGTCTCTCTTCGTGCCGTGTGTCGTTGAGGTTTGCTGGGCAAGACATGACGAGGCCGCAGTTGCTTGGCAACAAACCTCTTGCAATTGAGGTAGCGCCCTCTAACGGAGGACAGTATAATTACGGGCCGCTGAGAAACCAACAATTTATTGATATTTGGAAATTGATTAAGGACGAGGGCCGCATGCAAAAATAATTGTGATCTCAACATTGATCAAAATAATTGTGATTATCATTTAGGCCATAATCGTGCAAACCTAACCAGGGCACAAGTCGGATAGGTTTTGGCAATCCTGGACAATGTTGAAACGGGTGCAAGGATGACCTCAAGAATTCAAGGTGGCAAAATGAAGGGTTCTGCTAACATTGAGAGACTCAAATGATTTATTTTGTGTCCTACGCTGCGAGTTTTAAAAAGATTTGGTTGCAAATGGGAGGAAGATGCAGCACTTAATCAGACAATTAGGATGGCAGGCTTAGTCCCTCTCCTTTCGTTATCTCCACTATATAATACAGCACCGTCGCTGCAACCGGAACTTATTTAACTTTTTTAGCAGTGTAGCCAGAACATACTTCAGTGCTGACACAGCAGATAGGTCTGGCCTGTCATGTAGGTCTCTGAAGCTGCACAGAATCATTGGCATTCAGTTTTCTGGAAGGTAAGGCCTTGGCTTAGTGCATTTCAAGCAGTGGGAGAAATCTCATGCAAGGGACAGATGTGCCATGATCGAGGAAGAAGTGAGGAATTTTGAGAGAAAATAAGAAGGTCAAAAGCAGTTGAGCTTTGCACTTAGTAGTCCTGGACTGAGTGAGATTTACCCACAGTAGTGCACATATTGACAGGTTGAAAAATAACTTTAACCCAAGGTCAATATAGATGGTACCCCCAACAAGGTCTTGTTGGCTGACACTATTAAAGAGGGAGAGAGTTGGATAAAATGGGCAGTAAACGTCAGCATAATTAGACCACTCACCTTTTATCTAAAGATGGGGTCTAAACCCACTCCATAGCAAATGGCGAGGTCATAGGGGATGGATAGGGGGTTTAAGGTTCCAGGGAAGCAGCGTTTTTCAGATGTGTTCCATACTTCACTATGTCCAGACATTGTGCCGTGGTCTTCACAAGAGAAGAATTAAGTCTTGCTTTGACAAAGGCCCAGTTTGGGAAGTGACAAACAACATAACTATCCTTCAATTAACTGATTGTTTGTGTGTTATGGTTGGCAAGCATGAACCATTAACTCCAAGGACGGAGCTTGTGTTTACGTGTATCATAGCAAAGATAGTAGCTGCAGGTTGTTTGATTACTGTAAAAAACAATAAGGTACAATTTTCCATTCAGGGAGGTGTTTTGATATACTGAATATAAACCACCTGTATGACTAAGTTCTTTGCGCACTCAGCCTGAGACATGGTCGAAAGTTGACTATTGCCCACTTTCAAACATGACAGTAAAACTTAAGACACTCTAATATTTGTTGAGCCTTTATTCACAGAAAACTCCCAGAACAGATGTCATACAGTGGGAACTTGGCTTGCATTTTCTAGCTTTTATTTTGACCCAGGTGTTTCCACATATCTAACCAATGGCAAAGTATTGCTACAGTTGAGATTGGTTCTGTTGCCTAGGGCTTTACTCAGTAGTTGGTCCACATTAGTTAGATATCATGGTTTCATCCGTCTAGTTTTTGTTTCCTTTTGGATGTGATGTGCAGTGTTGCCAACCAAGGGAGCTATAATAATGGCTAAGTGCTTGGCAGTGTTGTAGCAGTGTGCAGACCTGTTGGCAAGTTGATGCTCCTGCTGATGGGCCTACAATGGGTCCTTTCCTTATGTACGTATTATCATTACGTACAGTATGTTAGGGATTCAATATAGGTGTGGGGTGGTTTTTCAGGGGTAAACATGGTGATATTGCTCCATGTAGTATGGGTGTAGTGCTATTTGTTTAAGTACCGGAGCACTTTCTTGATGCGCGTGCATACGTGCACGGTTAAATTGTGGCTCGTTGTAAAGGTTATATAACCAAGGTTTCTAAGGTGGCGAATTTACACACATTAGTCAACTCTAAGTATTAAATGGAAGGATGTGTTGCTGCCTTGTCATCTTTACTAGTCATCAATTAGCTATAGACTGAGAAAAAAAATCATTTAATTCACTGTGCCGTTTAAAGGCTACTGTTGGCAGCGACCGGCAACTTTAAAGGTGGAATGTTTTCTTGCATGTTACTTAATGCGTGAGTTGACGTCGTGAATCAATCAACACATCTCAAATGTCAATATGAAAACTTTGACCATTTCATTTGTTTTTTATTGTCTCTTGCATGATCCATGCCTTAGTGATTATTGGATCTTCAATATTCTTCAAACTTAGAATATTCTAATTCCTCACTTGGAGGAAAAAGGTGGTGATGTGTCTTTCCGCTGCGCTCCAGCATCACTAAACCCCTGACTGTGACCAAATAATGGCTTTGTTCTTCTACAGCAGTTTGTGACAATGCATGTGCGTGCATACTACAAACAAAACAGGGACTCTTAAAATCATTGCTCCATAATGCTACTACTGGTTAAAAACTCCATAGGGGACCTTTAACTGTAACATTTGTGTTACAACCAAAGATTATCTATTCATACACCAGGCAAATGCTAGCTGTATGTTAACTGATGCAAAACCACTTTCCTCTTTACCTGCTTCGGTATTCAAGAGGACATGGAATTACGCCTCAACATGTGAAAGTCAGGAAAGGTTTAACACAAACTGTCAATAGTTAATGCAGTAAAATGTGGCCTTGATCATTGTGCAAACAATAATAATGTATTCCTTGATAGGCTACATAATTTTTACAATGGCTAAAATTGCTTAAAACTGCTTGCTGTTAAAAATAACTACTTTTGCTGTTAAGCATAACGCATGCCTGTCAGAGATAAAGTCTCAAAAGTCTAATGAAAAGTGTTTATATTAAATGGAAAGCTAAGTCAACAGAGAATATTGATGTATGAAAGGGATAAAGTAAAGATGAAGTACAGATGAGGTTGTGATATCACATAGGGTCACAAGCAAATACACACAAATTAATTAATGAATTCAACCAGGTGTCTTTGGTTCATGCCAACATGCCACTTCCTCTTACAATTGAGCCCTGCATGACTTAAGCTTTGACCGCACAGGTCATTTGAAAGGAGATCATTTGCAACAATAGATGGCCAGGCCACCAAAGTTCTAGTTCAGGAAACCTGCTGATGAAAGGGCGGAACTCCTTGTTCTGCTTGGTAGGTTGGGATGGGCCCTCATGAGAGATAGATTATAGGGTGATGTCGTGGTTAGTAAAAACCATTAGTAAAAAGTTGTATGGAAGCCACGTGAGGTGGGTAAACTACTTTACAATAAGTTTGGTTCAATAGCAGTCATTGCTGTGAAATGTTTGCACTTTGCTTGCAAGAGATCACTTTCTAATCAACAGTGTGGTGAGTACTGTGACGTTTAATTTTCTTGTGTGTTAAGATGAAGTTTGACTTTGTAGCAGGGGCGGAGTGTGTGGGTGGCTTCTGGAGCTCCAGCCCCAAATGTTTTCTCAAAAGCCCCGAATCTTTTAGGGTTTTAAAAACACTTCAACTTTCTGTTATATCCTCTGTCTTATTGACTGGACTGGCAAACCAATTGTGCAAAAAACATTCTATCACTGGGGAAATATCACCTTCATTCTGTAAACTCTACTAATAATAGGTCTCAAGGTTAGTAATGCTGTTTAAGACAAATTCCTACGTTATGTAACTTGAAAAATAGAAACATTGACATTTAGCCTCTTTTTAGCTGGCAGGAGTGAAAATGATTCATCCTCAACATTTGTTGTGTTCAGGGGCCTCATTTATAAAACTAATTTGCGTCAAAAGTGGCATACAAACGAAACGTAGGACGTGCCTACGCACAGAAATATTCTGAAATAAAAAACCATGCACATGCACGTCTTACGCCGGTTTCACTTTATAAATCACAATCAACTCTAAATGTGGCGCCGGTAAGCGAGTGTCTTGTCCCACCCAGGCACGAGTTGCCTATACATAGTCAGTCAATGAATATTCATTTATCCTGACCACTGAAGGAAGACAGCATTAGGCCGTCAGAAAGAGCACACAATGTGAAGTGGAAGTACTTGCTGGGGAGGAAGAGAGAAGTAAAAAAAATAAGTTGTTTGGTGAAAGGCGGTAGAATGGCAGCATGTGGCAGATGCAGTAAATACTGTGGGCCCCGGAAGCAGAACTGTGGCAGAAATAAAAAACAGTGGTCAGACATAAAATAAGTTATCTTTAAACTTGAACAAAACTAAATTCATGATATTTGGAAATTGTACTATAAATATAGATGTTAAAATAGTAATTGATAATGAAACAATTGAAAGAGTCTATGAAAGTAAATTTCTGGGTGTTGTACTTGACCACAAACTGTGCTGGAAGCCCCACATTAAATATCTGTGCATGAAGATGGCCAGGAGTATTGGTATATTGAGCAAAACTAGATACATCCATCCATCCATCCATCTTCATCCGCTTATCCGGGGTCGGGTCGCGGGGGTAGCAGCTCCAGCAGGGGACCCCAAACTTCCCTTTCCCGGGCCGCATTAACCAGCTCCGACTGGGGGATCCCGAGCCGTTCCCAGGCCAGGTTAGAGATATAATCCCTCCACCTAGTCCTGGGTCTCCCCCGAGGCCTCCTCCCAGCTGGACGTGCCTGGAACACCTCCCTAGGGAGGCGCCCAGGGGGCATCCTTACCAGATGCCCGAACCACCTCAACTGGCTCCTTTCGACGCAAAGGAGCAGCGGCTCTACTCCGAGCTCCTCACGGATAACTGAGCTTCTCACCCTATCTCTAAGGGAGACGCCAGCTACCCTCCTGAGGAAACCCATTTCGGCCGCTTGTACCCTGGATCTTGTTCTTTCGGTCATGACCCAGCCTTCATGACCATAGGTGAGGGTAGGAACAAAAACTGACCGGTAGATTGAGAGCTTTGCCTTCTGGCTCAGCTCTCTTTTCGTCACAACGGTGCGATAAATTGAATGTAATACCGCACCTGCTGTGCCGATTCTCCGACCAATCTCCCGCTCCATTGTCCCTCACTCGCGAACAAGACCCCAAGGTACTTGAACTCCTTCACTTGGGGTAAGGACTCATTCCCTACCTGGAGAAGGCACTCCATCGGTTTCCTGCTGAGAACCATGGCCTCCGATTTAGAGGTGCTGATCCTCATCCCAGCCGCTTCACACTCGGGCTGCGAACCGATCCAGTGAGTGCTGAAGGTCACAGGCCGATGATGCCATCAGGACCACATCATCTGCAAAAAGCAGCGATGAGATCCCCAGCCCACCGAACTGCAACCCCTCTCCACCCCAACTACGCCTCGATATCCTGTCCATAAATACTACAAACAGGATTGGTGACAAAGCGCAGCCCCTGGCGGAGGCCAACTCTCACCTGAAACGAGTCCGACTTACTGCCGAGAACCCGGACACAGCTCTCGCTTTGGTCGTACAGAGATTGGATGGCCCTGAGAAGGGACCCCCTCACCCTGTACTCCCGCAGCACCTCCCACAGTATCTCCCGGGGCACCCGGTCATACGCCTTCTCCAGATCCACAAAACACATGTAGACTGGTTGGGCATACTCCCAGGCTCCCTCCAGGATCCTTGCAGAGTAAAGATCTGGTCCGTTGTTCCACGACCAGGACGGAATCCGCATTGTTCCTCTTCAACCTGAGATTCGACTATCGACCGAACCCTCCTTTCCAGCACCTTGGAGTAGACTTTACCGGGGAGGCTGAGAAGTGTGATACCCCTGTAATTGGCACACACCCCTCTGGTCCCCCTTTTTTAAAAAGGGGAACCACCACCCCGGTCTGCCACTCCTTAGGCACCGTCCCAGACTTCCACGCAATGTTGAAGAGGCGTGTCAACCAAGACAACCCCTCCACACCCAGAGCTTTAAGCATTTCTGGATGGATCTCATCAATTCCTGGGGCTTTGCCACTGTGGAGTTGTTTAACTACCTCAGCAACCTCCACCAGGGAAATTGATGCCAATCCCCCCTCATCCTCCAGCTCTGCCTCTACCATAGAGGGCGTATTAGTCGGATTTAGGAGTTCCTCAAAGTGCTCCTTCCACCGCCCTATTACCTCCTCAGTTGAGGTCAACAGCGTCCCCATCCTTACTGTACACAGCTTGGATGGTTCCCCGTCTCCCCTCCTGAGGTGGCGAACGGTTTTCCAGAAGTACCTTGGTGCCGACCGAAAGTCCTTCTCCATGTCTTCTCCGAACTTCTCCCAAACACGCTGCTTTGCCTCTTTCACGGCAGAGGCTGCAGCCCTTCGGGCCCTTCGGTACCTTGCAACTGCCTCCGGAGTCGCCTGGGATAACATATCCCGGAAAGACTCCTTCTTCAGTCGGACGGCTTCCCTGACCACCGGTGTCCACCACGGTGTTCGTGGGTTACCGCCCCTGAGGCACCTAAGACCCTAAGACCACAGCTCCTCACCGCAGCTTCAGCAATGGAAACTTTGAACATTGTCCACTCGGGTTCAATGCCCCCCAGCCTCCACAGGGATGCACGAAAAGCTCCGCCGGAGGTGTGAGTTGAAAGTCTGTCGGACAGGGGCCTCCTCCAGACGTTCCCAATTTACCCGCACTACCCGTTTGGGCTTACCAGGTCTGTCCAGAGTCTTCCCCACCCCCTGACCCAACTCACCACCAGATGGTGATCGGTTGACAGCTCCGCCCCTCTCTTCACCCGAGTGTCCAAAACATATGGCCTCAGATCAGATGAAACGATTATAAAATCGATCATTGACCTTTGGCCTAGGGTGCTCTGGTACCAAGTACACTTATGAGCATCCCTATGTTCGAACATGGTGTTCGTTATAGACAATCCATGACTAGCACAGAAGTCCAACAACAAACAACCACTCTGGTTTAGATCAGGGAGGCCGTTCCTCCCAATCACGCCTCTCCATGTGTCTCCATCATTACCCACGTGCGCGTTGAAGTCCCCCCAGCAGAACTATGGAGTCCCCGACTGGAGCCCCATGCAGGACTCCACTCAAGGTCTCCAAGAAGGCCGAATACTCTGAACTCTTGTTTGGTGCATATGCACAAACAACAGTCAGAGTTTTCCCCCCCACAACCCGCAGGCGTAGGGAGGCGACCCTCTCGTCCCACCGGGTTAAACTCCAACGTAGCGGCGCTCAGCCGGGGGCTTGTGAGTATCCCCACACCCGCCCGGCGCCTCACACCCTGGGCAACTCCGGAGAAGAAAAGAGTCCAACCCCTATCCAGGAGTATGGTTCCAGAACCAAGACTGTGCGTAGAGGTAAGCCCCACCAGATCTAACCGGTAGCGCTCCACCTCCCGCACAAGTTCCGGCTCCTTCCCCCACAGAGAGGTGACATTCCACGTCCCCAGAGCCAGCCTCTGCTGCCCGGGTCTGGTCCGTCGAGGCCCCTGACCTTCACTGCCACCCATGTGGCAGCGCACCCGACCCCAGCGGTTCCTCCCACAGGTGGTGGGCCCATGGGATGGAGGGATGTCCGCCACGTAGCTTTTTCGGGCTGTGCCCGACCGGGCTCCGTGGCAAACCCGGCCACCAGACGCTCGCTGACAAGCCCTCCATCTGGGCCTGGCTCCAGACGGGGGCCCCGGGCTTCCTCCGGGCAGGGTCACTTCATCCCTTCCTCGATTTTTCATAGGATTTTTGAACCATTCTTTGTCTGGCCCCTCACCTGAGACCACTTTGCCTTGGGAGACCCTACCAGGAGCACAAAGCTCCAGACAACACAGCCCTCAGGTTCATAGGGACACACAAACCTCTCCACCACGATAAGGTGATGGTTCCTGGATACTAGATACATATTGAACCAAAATACATTACAAACTCTGTACTGCACACTTATTTTACTATATATGTTATATTGTGTGGAAGTTTGGGGAAATACCTACAAAAGCAACTTACATAATATTTGCACATTGCAAAAAAAGAGCAATCAGGTTCATAAATCACACCAGGTATTATGAGCACACTAATCATCTGTTTTTGAATTCACATTTGCTGAAATTTTTGGACATTGTTACATTCAAAACTGCACAATTTATGTTTAAAGTTAAAGAAAATAATTTACCATGTAACATACGCGCAATGTTTAATGAAAGAGACTGGGGGTTATCATCTAAGAGGACAATGTATGTTCAAGCAACCTCTTGCGCGAACTGCTGTTAAAGCATGTGTGTTTCAGTTTGTGGGGTGACCTTATGGAATGGACTGAACAATGACATCAAACAGAGCCATAATATCATTCAGTTCAAAAATAGATTAAAGAAATCAATACTTGACCAATACAGAAAAGAATAGACCGAATGGAATTGAATTGTAATGTAAAGGTATTGTTGTATATTGTTGTAAGTTATTGTAAGACCTATTTATTTGCTTTGTAATAATATGATTTTGTGAAATAGGGGCAGGACCAAATAAGCTATTTGCTTCCGCCTGCTCCTTCTCTAACTAATCAGTTTTTTTTTGTTTTTTTTTGTTTTTGTTAAATTCTGATTGTTTGTGTTTTATTTTGTGGTTTTAATTGTTTTGCAACATTGTTGATTGTTCGAGATAAAATAATAAATGAAATGAAAAGTTTAGGCAAAAAAATGCCTGATGGCACACCGTGGTAGTGTTTGTGCCACAGGCGGAGCGAAAGGCACACCAGAGTTCACCCCACTTGATGAGAATCTGGCAGGGATTATCGGGGAATCCCTCCTGAGTGGAACTGTAACGGAGTTGGAGGGGGACACGATGCACCGGATGACCCAGATAGGCTAACTTGTATTGTTTGACATGAAAGTGAACCAAATAATTCAAGATATTAAGACATTATTGGGTACAAAAACCAAGATTTTTATTTACAACAAATGTATATTTCTCCTATTCACTGCCTGTTCCAGCGGGGTCAGTGGTGCTGCAGCTGAGCAGATGTGTGCGCCACGTGCACCTCAACCCTCCAGCAGCGGCCCAGTCCTCACAGATGCGGTAGCCCACTGCAGACACAAAGGGACACAATCGACTCCATCAACGGAGTTAACCGAGATTAAAAAATATGTTGTATGACATAAGCTGGACACTGAAAGAACTTGTTAATAAAAAGTAGTTATTTCTTTCCATACCTCTTTTGTGAATACAAGTGATGCATTACATCCCCCTGTCTTTTAGTGTGTTGTATAGTTTTTTGTTTTTTGTGTAATAGCTGTATATAATAAAAACATTACATTTTATTGATTAAAATAATACATTTAAGGTAAAATGAATTGGGGTCTTAAAGCCCCAAATTTGAATTGGTATTTTATTCCAAAAAATATTTTTAGGAAACTGGGTGGTGTTTATTTTCTACTTGCTTGTAATATTAACATTACCAAATTGCCTATAAAGTTATCTACATTTTATCAACAGGTCCTCCTTGCTTGGAAATTATGCTACATACATAACTTTCCCCCACACAAAACCATCATATGGAATAATGGTGACATGACTGTTTAAAAAAATCTATCTTTAAGATAGAAATTGGGTTGATGAAAGTATTGTTACTGTAAGTGATGTCTTTGATACCAATGGGTTATAATTCAGTTACGAACAATTCCTTCTTGTTAAATCCTTTTCTGTTACGAGCAGAGTATTTAGTTATTTAATGAAAGCTATTCCTAATGGTCTATCCCATCTGATGAAAAGTCATCTGGTAGTATAAATAAATAAAACCGTGTTGTAGACACAGAAAAGCGACCGGCTGGTAACAAACGATCTTGTAACGTAACAGTTAATAACAGTTAAACATTAAGCTGAAATATGTTTATGAAAACATTTTTTATGAGAAATAGGCAATGCAGGAATAGAATCTTGATTTATATTTGATCAGTGCTGTATAGTTTATGGTTTCGTCTGAGATTTTTTAGCCTCCGTTTTTGCAATACAGGAAACAGTTTGGTGCCTACTTCCTGTTCACAAATTATCAAATATCAGCCAATACAGTGCCCTAAAATATATTTCTAAAATGTTTTTGGGTTAGAATAAGGCAATACAGTAACCCAATCTATCAGCACTGTCTAGTTTTGCAGTTTAATCGGAGTTGAGTTTGAAAGAGAGAGAGGGGGTGTCTGTCTCTCTTGATCCTCTTTATTCTCTTTTTATTCTTTGTGTCTGCATGCCGAAGTACAGTCTGTAGTTTAAGCACATCGATAAATATATACTGTATCTATGAAACACATCCATCAGTTCCATGGATGTATTAGCAACAGGCCTTTTTTTTTTTTTATTACAACACCTTTATTTAAAAAAACATTAAAATACAACATTTCATGCAGGTACTCAATATAATGTGTCAGAGAAACAATAATATGACTTTAAATAATTAAAAATAATGCGGATAAAAATATACATATAAATGGGGACAAGTAAGCTTTAATAATACAAAGCTCTCATTTATGCTGCCTTTAGCTCAAGGTATATTACTGAAAACAACTCTCCACATTTATACAATAGGTGTGAGTGTCATTATTATAGGCTAATTGATATTATATGGGTGATAGCAGCAGAACTAAGCTTAAAGGGTGACACACCTATATTTCTTATGGCAGCCAGCTCTGGCAAGATGAAAAGGGAGAAGTTTTTACAATTCATCCTGTATTGGACATGAGTGTTTTTATGGTAATCCATGTAATTGTTGGTGAGACATTTCACTCAAAACATAAAATGTCAACCATATGGTGGTGGAAAAGTCATTAGGGACTGTTCGTTATTTATTTAAGGGGCCACCGGAGGAGTTTTGGGACCTTTAGCCAAAAAAGACATGACCCTCCCCTCGCCAGTAAAAAAAAATTCTATGACCCTCCAAAACAATTTAGAAAAAAGGCATGACCCTCCCACAGCAATTTATCAATACCTTCTGTACTGGTTTGTGCTTGGCAGATATACAGATTCCCATTGTTTTTTAACAGCCATGTCATACATGACTAAACCTCTGCATTCTCATCTGACGCATCACACTCCTCTGTCAAGGTGTGGTGGCCATTTCAGTAGATTTACTCACTAACATTGTTGTGGAAACACTAAGCATGGAAACTAAATGCACACTTCCTGCATTACTGCATTACTTCAAATACTAAGTTACTCCTCTAGTAAACTAGTATTCACATGAAATAAAACAATAAAATATTGAGACCATTCAGTAAGGCACTCTGGGTAACATTCAACACACAAACTGGTTGCTATGGACTCGTCACTAGGCTTCATCCACTTCGCCGTTTAAACAAAGTGGAATAAACGTATAAAAGTCAAAATCTACACAAAACCTGCAATCAATTAGTAAGCTGACATCAAATGTGGCATTTAGGAAACCTTTATTGCAACCTTGGCACGGTAAGATGTCCAGACTAGCAACAGTCATTTACGTTTTTTACATCCTGCTGCTGCCATCGTCAGCCAGGAAATACTTTTTTTTTTACTAAAGCAGTATATGAAATCAGATGTATTACCTACCACCATTTAGTTGTTTTGTGTTATTTAAGATATTTATAAAATATCTGATCATGTCAGACGTAATTATTCCACTCATTTTTTAAACAATGCAATTATCCGTGCCGAGACTAAGAGCTACATGGAAAAATATGCACCAAACAAACCACTTTGAAATGTTGCTGCTTCATGAATACAAAAGTTGGGTGACCCCTCCCCCCCCCCTGTGGACTGAAAAATGTTGGATGAACCTCCCCTCAGCAAAGAATAAGAAGACATGACCCTCCCCTATTTTCCTCTGGTGGTCCATTCCATAAATACCGAACGGTCCCTTAGGATTCATCTTCTAGGGAGCCTGGATTACTTTACCAAATTGAATGGAAAGCTGTCCAATAGTTGTTGAGACATTTAACTAAAAACCTTAAATGTTAACCTCATGGTGACAATAGAGAAAAAGTGGGATCACCAAGTAACAGGATCGATAGTAATGTTTTGTAACTCCACACTCTATGAGTATAGGTGTAGCCCTCTAAGAGCTGGGTTAATCTCTTCGCGCATGCGCAGTCGTGAAGATTTGTTCCACGCCCTTGTGCCCTGCACGGGCCTCTCTTATGTCCGCAGATACTGTATATTACTGCTGCACGACCAGAGATCTGCTCCCAACATCAACATTTTTCTTCAGCCAACGTTGGTGAAGCAGGTGGCCTGAATCTTAGAGGGCTACGCCTATACTCATAGAATCTGGAGTTACAATACATAACTATCGTTCTATTTCTTATAGGCTTCGCCCTCTAAGAGCTGTCGCTATTGGGTCAAGGGTGAAGCTGATGTAGTCAATGCCACCTGCGACACAAGGTCCACAAGCAGAACATAGACTAATTGCTCTTCCTTTTCGCACTGAACAAGTTTAATGTATCAAATTATATATTATTTTGATAAAAAAAACTGTCATGATTATGCATTGGCCTAATACTGATTGATAGCCCATGTCATGAATGTGAAAGTGCTTTACAATGATCATGATTAATAACTGCAGAACATTCCTCACAGTCACTCAAGTGCAGGAGGGATGGGGACAGCAGCAAAACACATCAACAGCGCCTCATTTGCCGTTGATTGTGGATAGGACCGAGTGAGTCATGGAGGCCGCTGCGCAGATGTCAGCCACCGCCATGCCCCTAAAAGGCATGGCGCTCTCGTAGAGTGTGCCCGGATGCCCTGAGGGGGTTCCACTCCCTCCGTGCTATAGGCTTGGGTGATAGCCTCGCACAGCCAGTGGGACAGCTGCTGCTTTGAAAGAGCCGCACCTTGGGAGCGCTCTCTGTAGTGAAGGAACAGCTGCTGTGTTCGTCTGGTGTCTGCCGTGCGTAAAACATACTGAGATAACGCGTGTACTGGGCAGAGTCGGTGAGACGCCTCCTCCGCGAGGGAGAACATCCTCGACCGAAAGGAGCTAGTTAGAACTTTTGGTGTAAAAGAAGGGTTTGGCTGTAAAGTGGCCATGCTCCCATCCCCCTTAATGGAGAGGCAGGACCGTGAAACCGACAGCGCGCATACATCACTCACCGTCTTAGCCGACATCAAGGCGAGGAGAAGCGCTGTTTTCAGTGACAGCATCCTGAGAGAGGCTTTAGCCAGAGGCTCGAAAGGAGGTTTCACCAGAGCTCGGAGCACCAGGTCTAAGTCCCATTGGGGTGTGAGAGAGCTCACAACGGGTTTCTGTCGTCTAACCGGCAATTTCCACTGGATGCGGAACGTCTGCGGACTGGCTCCGCTGCGGAACGGCTGCGTGCTCCGCCGTCCGTCAATACCCACTAGGTCCGGATTTGTTGCGGCACGGCTGCGGCTATGACTGGCAGCTGTAGTCACGAGGACCCACAATATCTCGCAAATTCACGTAGAAGACAACCACAAAACCAACAACAGTTTGTTTCCATCCAGAGGAGTAGAGGGGAAACAACTCTGTGCTGTGTTTTCAAGGTGTAGTGCAGGGAAATATGATCCGCCGTGAGCACTGTGTATTTTACTTTGAAAATTAACCGGATTTTTATTTTGCCGTGTGCTCAATTGCTGCGTAGCGTCCGTCAAAAATAGAAACTCTGCGTATCTGCTCCGGAGGACGTTCCGCAGACAGTGGAAATACACACATTGACTTTAATGGAAACCTAATGACTCCATCGACGTTCCGGAGACGTTCTGCAGACGTTCCGCATCCAGTGGAAATTGCCGGTAACCCCCTTCAAAAAACGCTTAACCAGAGGTGCGTAAAAACCGACCTCTCTCCATAGCCCTTGTGGCAGGATGAAATGGCCGCCACGTAGGATTTGACTGTAGACGGAGCCAAGTCATTATCCACCAATGTTTGGCGATAAGTTAACATGAGGGGCAGAGGGCACGATATGGGTTCTGCACCTTTCTCCATACCCCAGCGCTGGAAAGTGGACCATCGCCCTGCATAACACACTGTAGTAGAGGGGGTTCTCGCACCCTGGATAGTGCACACCACTGCAGGGGGCAAGCCTAATCTCTACAAGCGTTCCCGCTCAGCGGCCAGGCCCATAGCTGCTGGCTTATTACCGGAGGGTGGGATATCGCGGCGTTCAGCTGCGACAGTGCGTCCCCGTGCCATGGCAGTTGCCAAGGGGGCCCCGCCAGTAGTTGAACCAGAGTCGGGAACCAGGATGCTAAGCGCTCTTGCGCTCTGTTGCCACCGGAATGACCGACAGGTTCACCTCCTGGATGTGAGCTAGGAGGCGAGGGATCAGAGGGACCGAGGGGAAAGCGTATAGGAGGGCTCTGGGCCAAGGTTGGTGGGAAAAGGTGTCTGTGGGCCCACAATAGGAGGCTCCTGGCTATCTCTAACAGCCAAGCAGAGCACACGCCCCCCTGACGGTTTATGTATGCCGCTGCTGTGATGTTGTCTGTTCGTATGATTACATGTCTCCCTGCCACCACTTGGGTAAAATGCTTCAACACTTTCAGCACCGTGGGAGTGACTGTGAAGCACTGCACGTTCTGAGTGGTCGCTCGCTCCCGCTGTTTACACAGTGCGGGAGTGACTACGGCTCCACCTACGGTACTACATGTGTGCAAGGCGTCAGAGCCGTTATCTGATCTCGAGATAGCATGATAGTTTTTACCACGCCGGTAAGAACCGGGGGAGGGCTAGCGAATTGAAGCCTATAGCCGTTTGTATGCTTCTCCACACACAGCACAGTGTCTCAGAGGGGGCGCACGCACATTCGTGTGTTGTCTGTTGCCATAGCAACAGAAAGCGCTGAGCCTTTCCCAGAACTGTGAGAAGTGAGTGCGGGCACGCGCGTGTCTATGTGTCAGCTCCTGGCAGTGAATATCGTGCCCTCCCGCCACTGTGAAAACGGTAGTTTGATTCTCACAAGCCGTTCACTCAGTACTCTCACCATTCCGTGTAATCAGCTGGGAGGTGGAGAAAAAAAACTGAGTAGGCTATAAACATGCACTCTGAGTGGGGGTGTGAGCCTGTTAATTCTGACACAGTGTGGCTGGCCGCCACGCATGTAGGCGTGGCGGCGAGCCTGTCTGCATGTGTGTGAGGTGAAACGTGGTTCAGCGGCCGCAAACACAGAATTTTTTTATAATTTAGCGTGCTGGTGACACTTAAAGAAAAGTGGACTTTTAGTCTTCTTTCTTGGTAGACTAAGACATGTAAACTATACCATACAGACTTAAACTAATATGTACTTTTTTGACCATCTTCTCTAAAAAGCCAAATTATAATCATTTCAACAAAAATACACGTACGTCTAAGGACGGAAGCACATCAGTCCTTCTGTGTACAGTAAAACACATATTTACTTACTAATTTAAACTGCTACTGGCTGATTGTTTTGGTATAATTCTGAATGAGGCCTTTGAAGTACTCCTGTGTGTTTTTGTACGATTGAAAAATTATGATGTAACATTTTGGGAGGAAATACCACAACAGAAGGGAATAGAGACTGGAGAGAACTGCCAGAGCGTTAATAGCTTGGATGTACTTGCCACGGTACAGAATGTATACAGTGGCAAACATGATCCAGGTGAGGATCAGCAGGAGCAGGCAGAAGGTTATTGCTTTGGCCTCATTGTAATTTTTTGGGAGGTCCTTTCCCATGTAGGAGAAAATAAAGCAAAGGGAGCACAAACACAAGAGTAAACCCACAGAACCAGAGGATGATTTGACATTCATATCACAACCAAGTATGATTTTGTCTGGGTACCAAGAAATGTCATCATAGGGCTTGGGGGGGAAATAAGTATAGCCAATAAGAAGAAACAGTGCCTGAGCAACAAATGCCACAGTGATGACCAGCCATTGTCCATGATATTTCATCCACCAACTGTGGAGCTTGGGGAACTTGGCGGCCATTTTGAAAATACAAACAATTTGAAAAGAGCGCACAACAAAACATGCTAGACAAACAGTGTAGAACAAGAGAAACGGTAAGAATCTTAAGATACAAAAGGAAATTGTTGGCTTACCAAAGTAAAAGAATACACTAAGACTACACAGGCTGAGGCAGCCTAAAATCAGGAAGCACATTGGTCCCCCAGAAGATCTGACAACAGGTGTGTTGTAGTTGATAGCAAAGAGAACAGACATGGCTAATGTGAGGCCCACCAAGGCCGAGGCCCCGACCATGATCAGTATAGCCCCACTGTCTGTGAATGGGATGTACTCCACCACCCGCAGATTGCATGACGTACTTCCTGCTGCTGACCATTCTGTCTCCTTACAGTTGATGCACTTGTAGGGATCCTCTGTTTTACAGGAGAGAAGGATAGACTGTCAATAAAGTTAAAGTTTACTTTAGAAAAAATCCTCGATGGGTGAAGAGAGATCAAACAGTTTAGGAAGCAGTGTTAGACATTTCATCTGTGATACTGTATGTTCTCCTAAAATGAGCTTTTACTTTATGTCAAACTTGCTTTACAGTTTACAGTGATATACCATAGAGGTAATTGTAATAATCTAAATAATATATTGCTCTAGTTTAATTATTGTATGCATTGTTCAGAGTGAAGATGGAAGCCTAATCTAATCAACATGAAATAACAGTTAAACCCTCATAGCCATAAAAAAGCTTAACATTCTGAAAATAGCTTCTATCAATGCCAGAACAATTGACAACACTGCTTTTACTCATTTTCTTCCTCTGATGTATAATAATGTACCTGTACTGTTGACAAAAGTTCCAGTTGGACAGATCTCACAATCGAAGCAGCATTTGTGGATTCCATTATACTTTTTTGCATATCCTCTACGACATTCTGGGGAACACTGTAAAGTAGGCACCTGTACAAGAAAATTATTTAGAAGCCCCATGCATGTGCAGGAAAGAGGAACTACTGTAACCCCTATTTTTCACTGGGCGCGTTTGCACTGCGTTCGCGACCATCGCGAGCAATCGCAGGCATTCAAGTCAATGCTTGAGGCGCCTCCCAGAAACGTGCGTGAAGCGGCTCTCCGCTCCGCTTAAGATACTCGCCAGGTCTATTTTCATGTCTCGGGAGGGTCAGACAACCGGGCAAAAAGTGAAACGGCGACAGCATCCAGTCAATTTAATAAAACACCCCTCAATATCGTATATGTCTCTTCTACAACACCATGAACGACGAGAGATTTATCTTGGAGGATGAAAAACATAATAGATATCCCAAATCAGGACATTAGAAAAGAGAATGCATGGAGTTTGATTGCAGGTGTGCTTGGAGTGGATAAATAATAATCCATCCATCCATCTTCGTCCGCTTATCCGGTATCGGGTTGCGGGGGTAGCAGCTCCAGCAGGGGACCCCAAACTTCCCTTTCCCGAGCCACATTAACCAGCTCCGACTGGGGGATCCCGAGGCGTTCCCAGGCCAGGTTGGAGATATAATCCCTCCACCTAGTCCTGGGTCTTCCCCGAGGCCTCCTCCCAGCTGGACGTGCCTGGAACACCTCCCTAGGGAGGCGCCCAGGGGGCATCCTTACCAGATGCCCGAACCACCTCAACTGGCTCCTTTCGACGCGAAGGAGCAGCGGCTCTACTCCGAGCTCCTCACGGATAACTGAGCTTCTCACCCTATCTCTAAGGGAGACGCCAGCTACCCTCCTGAGGAAACCCATTTTGGCCGCTTGTACCCTGGATAAATAATAATAATAAATAATAATAATAAACACGGGATCGTTCTGTAAAGCACTACTCAAGACAATAAATCTGCTCCGCTTCTGAGTTGCTCCCGGTGTGGTAGGCCTATGGCGTGTGGCAGAGGACAGAACAAAACTGCGGCGCTGCCGGAACGCAGCACAGACACTCCCAGTAGAAAATCGGGGTAAAGGGTGGAGGCAAATGATGGAGACATAGCAGTATTAGGCCCATAAAGCTTTTCAAAATTCTAAACATGGTTTGTAATATGTAATCAACATTGCGTGGAGCCAATGCTAAAGTGCCTTAAACCTGCATATTATCTAATTTCCATCAGGGGCAACCTCCAGTTGCAGAAAGAACTCTGTTTCTATAGACGTCTATGGGAAAATGACCTTACTTCTCACTTGATTTATTAACTCAGGAAACATTCTAATAATAAGTTTATGGCCTCAATTGCCAGTTTTAAGTTGTCCAATTTTTTTTTAAGAAGACATAAAGCAGGGGAAGCTTCAGGGGCGGGGCTACGAGCCAACCTGTCAATTACGTCAGAGGCTTAGCAATGCTAACTACAGCACTGTGTACATTAAAATAGCTGTAAACTTGTTTTTGGGTGTTGCCTGTGTTTTCATCTTGAACTTTGAACCTCTCAATGCAGGTTTTCACTTAATTAAATTCAATTTGGACATTTTGGTTGCCTAGAATGCCTTATTCAGCATTCTGTTAGCCAAGCTAGCTAGCTACCACTGGCGTTAGCTGGTAACTTAAAGGAATGTTTGCCGATTTTCTGTTCTACCGTACGTGCAGATAAATGGTGGAGGTCAGCAGTTAAAACTTTGTGGGATCACTTACTTTAGAAGGGTTAAAAATCGGCAAATTAAGCGTTCAGCTTAGCGCAGCACCATTGCAACCGTGAACAACACTGGCTTGGCTGTGTCATCTTCCCAGCTCCAACCTCTCGTCAAAAATATTCACATCCAGTTACAAAAAACCAAGATGGCGACGCCCTTATCGCTTGACTCACGGCTTCAAAATGGAAGTCGACAAACAAATGGGTGATGTCACAGATGTTACATCCAGGGTGTGATTCGCCGGCGGGGATGCATTGGATTTCCCCCTTTCTGGTCTAAAACGACTCATTGGGTTTAGGAAAAAGATCGGATTTGGATTAAAACACTCCCTAGGAACGAAGAAGCCGGGTTTCCTGGTTGAAAGTAGGCTATTTTGTTTTCACCGCATATAGTGATATGAGTGTTTAATGTTGACACCATGTTGTGCAATTTCATTTTGAGATTATTTTTTATTGGATATTGAAGCGCATAAGTGATTTGGCATTGCTAGCCAAGTAGCACTATATCGATGGTATTGGAAGGGGGATTTAATTATCACAAGTTTTTTTGAGTTGTGCATGATCAAACCCTGGCTACATCCAATAATTTAATGTCTACGATTACATAGCTAGAATGACAACATGTCACAGCAACACTGTTTTGTCACAGCTATTACTAAATAAACATCTTTGTGCACACACACACACACACACACACACACACACCCTTGCTAAAGTTGGAAAACCAAAACAAAGTATTTTTAAAACTCTTGGTAGGAAAAAACAACTTACTTCTCCCTCTGTGTACCACTGGATTTTGCTGTCGTTGATGAAGAAATGGAACGGTGGGTGTAATTGATTAAAGCCGATCACCTCTGCATCACCACTTTGGTTCCAGAAAACTATAGAAAAGGATCCGTAGTTGGGATCACCATTCTCATCAAACCGAATACTCTGGTTTAAAATTGTGAAGTTTGACTTCTTCAGCTCTGCTAGAACCTGATGTGGGTACACAAAGTTCAGATTATTTGCATGTGTTCACAATGAACATTATGAGGTGTTGATTATTTTAGAAATATTCCTGTGGAGGGAGGAACTTCAGTGTGATGCCCCCTTTAGAGGTTTTTATTAGATTGTATGTATCTCTACTATCTCTGAAAGTTATATATCTGATCTCTGTTTGACAGGTACAAAACAAATCCAAAAAGTTTGGATTGTATTCTGAAGATTTAAAGACTTGTTTACAACTCTAATATATAATTACAAACAGACTTGCATTTTGTGTTATGATTGTTCACATTCAAATAGGCTTGTCAATTATTTAAGAAACTTAATGTTTTTTCTTTTCAATTGTTAGTGTACTTACCATGTGTGGGTACACTGTAATATTGCGATTACATCTGCCAGATCCACATTGCAAGGCATTGTGTAAGGCATGAGCGATGGCATATACAGCAGTATAAACATTAAAATTAAAAGATGGGTTAGCAGCAATGACATCTTCTACACTCAGGCTGCTGCAGTTGCACGCCTGATTACAAAAAACAAATTGTTCTGCATTTTCACAATGACTCAGGCTTCTGGAAGAATAAATAAAATCACTGAAACCAGGTATTGTCACTTCTGACTCAGAAAACCCAATTACAGTGCCAATATTTTTGATTCCTTTTTCCTTGGGGAGCTTCTTGTTTAACGACCATCCATTCACTGCTATCCACACTTTGTTGGTGACATTTAGTTGTATTGCTGACTTAATGAGACGTTCAGCAGTCCATTCATGAACAAAAACAATAATGATACCAATCCCCTGTGCCTCTATCTGTTCGAATATTTGGGAATAATCTGTATATTGATCGAGACCTTTGGTGTACGCCAGGCAGATCTCAGTGTCCTTAATCCTCTTTATGAACAATTCCAGTCCATCTCTGCCAAAATCATCATCAATGTAAAGGAAAGCAACCCAGCGCCAGTTGTAGTGCTGAAGAATGTTAAAAATCACTTCTATGGTGTCTTGATTGGGATGCACTGTTCGTAGGAAAGAGGGGAAATTCTGGATTCTTGTAAAGTCAGAACTTGCAGCTGCATAACTGACCTGTTAAAAGAATAAATAAGAAATTGTCAATATTTTCAATGATAAATTCTCAAAATTCCAAATTAATTTTTTCGTAATTTATAAGTTATTACTTGATGTATTTGGTAAGAATATGTTAAAATATAATAGTTCGCAACTTAACCATAGGAATGAGATCCATCATGAAGAGTGGGGCTACAGTCAGGGAATGTGTGCTTGTAGAAGCTCCGACCACTGCTATCATTTTGGACCGATTCCTGTGTGGTTCACCCCCAGGTTGGATCAAGTTGTCTGATATGAGGTTGAAAATGCCTGGGAAAGCTTGTGTATCTGAGCAGTAGTCAAATATCTCATAGCCGAGAGATACATTTGGCAGGAGGTTGGTCGAGTTATTGATTTCCTCTACAGAGAATCTCATCAACTGAAACCTCCGATAACTTGAATTGACTAGGGGTTTACTGTGGACAGATGAAGGACAGTGAGAAAGTGTGAGAATTTCACTGATCAAGTATTACTGTTTGTGAAGTCTGTACAGACATGAATATTTAAAAGGTTTTAAAAAAGATTGTAATGTGAGAAGGACTTAAAGTTTTATAATATAACAATTCATTAAATTGGTTTTAGGAAAAATGTGGTACCAGCTATATCCATTGACCTGAAGTTTGAGGCAAAACTCTTTACAATATTAACTGGTACACCAGGTGTTCTTCATGAGTTTCAGAAGGTATTCACTCAGATTTATTGTAAGACTCACCTGGAGCAGTCGATGGCTTCTGGTCTGTCATGATAAACAGGGTTACTATCATGATGAACATTAAAAAGTCCACCTAACAAATAATCTCCTTCCAGCTGAAAATCTGAGGCTGGGACACATTGAGCCAAGGCATGTAGAAATGTTTCCAGGAGACACAGAGAGACCAGAACATGTTTCATTGTTGTAATTTCTGTTTACCAATCCGATGTGAACTCTAATAGGATTAACCACTGCCTTTAGTAATTTATGAGACAATGGTGACACTGAGTGCGTGAGGTGTCATACATAGAAGATAACTATAAGAATACACAAATCAGTATGCAAAAATCTCATGTTGACGAGTCCCTGTGATGGAATTAACACTTTACATGAGGTATTCAGTATTCTAAATAAAACAAATGCACTGCATATAAAGGCATAAGAGAAACACCCGTACAATATAATGCAGTCAAATAAAATATCTCTTCAAAACATATGACCTTTGTTATTGTTTAGATGTTTAGTTTTGGTAAAAAGCTATATTGCATTATATAAACAGAAGGTTGTTGCCTAAACACACTATCTTAATGTGTTCTATGTAGCTTATTTCCTCAAGTTCAGTTAACACAGTGAGTCTTAAAACAACTGATGAATAAAATATTCAGTACTACTGTTCTCACAACTTTAAAAACAATGCAGTCATTTATTTGAACCACAGGCCGCATTTTTTTATGACTCATTGTGGGCGGCACGAGCACTTAAAAAAAGAAAAATCCTCGAAGCGGTTTTCTACTGTATTATCTATCATTTCACCGTGTGGGGAATTGGCAAATTTGCGCCCCTGCTTGCTGAGAAGGTGCCGTGCGCACACTGCACAGAGAAGCTGTGTGAGAAGG
The DNA here is from genome assembly GCF_031162955.1 of Sander vitreus. Lineage (NCBI taxonomy): Eukaryota > Metazoa > Chordata > Actinopteri > Perciformes > Percidae > Sander > Sander vitreus. The sequence continues at coordinate 11,688 of NW_027595592.1, read as the reverse complement.
GGAAAGCGGAGGGGGGAGCGGGGGGACAGTTCACCTCTGGGTCGAACGGGTTGCTGGACATAGGCGCCGATATCGTTGGTGCTCCGCTAATACTGAGCACCCACGAAGCTGCTCGCGGTTATGTGTCAGTTAAACTTTTCATCTCAATCCTATCCTGAGTTGAAAGAGCCTTGCCTACTTTATTATCGAGTTGATAGGCGTGTGTGTTCGTGTCGGCCGACTGAAATGCAAACATTTTTTTACTACTTTTTTTTTTTTTTTAAAGGGCGTGCGCTCGTGAGCATTCAATAGGGGAGCAGATTTCATACAATAACATCACTGATGATTTTGCATCAAGGAAGGCCAGAAAGGTCAGGTTTTCGTTTTAGTTTGTGTTTTGTGTTCTTAGTGCTATAGTGTAACAATTAGATTCTCTTTAGTGTGTTTTCACATTTGTGTGATGAAGGATTTGTGCTATTTAGAATAGGCCTATTTATTCTAGGCCTATATATAGGCTATTCTATATATATTATTCTTAATATTTTATATTATTGTTGCTCTCTGCTATTTTTACAATTTTTATATATCTGATTGTATATATTTTTGGCACATTTATTGACAACAACATAAGTGAAAGAGAAAATTATATTTCTCAATCACACAAATCTTTCATTAGAACATTTGAAAAACACACTTAAGAGAATCCAGTTATTTAACTATTGCAATTACAACAGGAAACACCTTTTAAGCTGCACAATCTCCACCTCCAACATTTTCAAAAGACAATGAACACAATTCTGCACAAAATATGACAGTATAAGTTATCAGAACTTAAAATAAATATACACTATAACATAGTAATTTTGCAAAATGTTGTGGTTTTTTTTTCAAACTGCTTCGAAGGGAGTCTCGCCCTGGGTGTAATTCAATGTAGAACCGCCACTGTCCGTGATATTAAGGAGATCAGATTTAAAAACAGAATTTGCTTTCTACAAGGCTTTTTCAGGATATAGTTTCCAAAACTCACTATATTTATGGAAGAATTGTACCGCCATCCATTTCATCATGTGTTGGTAATAGGATCTAATTGACACTAAAATGATAATATATTTCATCTCAATTCTTTTTAGTGCTGATAATCTGCATTGTGTGTGCTGAAAGTGGTCCCAAAGAGAGATGACACAGCGAAGAGGACACAAACATTTCTGTCTGGATGGACGGTCAATGTCTTCCTGATTCAAAATCAAGGTACTAAGACGTAACCCATTTAGAAAACACACAAACAAAAAAATGGTAACGCATTGACCTAATGGCATTTTTATCAACAGCCAACAGTTCTGAATCTCCCTAAACATCTGAATCTTAAACTCCAAAACAAATAGTATTTACATCTTTATCAATGTGTTGCATAAAGCAGTGGTGTCATTACAGCTGCATAACTGTACAATGACGACATAAATAATTACAGTACTGATACAAGTGGAAAATATTGTTATGATGAATTATATATTACAGTATGTGTGTGTAAGTGAAATAGGTAAAATGAGGTGGAAGGTGGGTCAGCCCGTTTTACATGTGTACAGCATGCTCTTTTTGAAATAAAGATAAAAGAAAAATATTAAAAAAAACAGTGCAACTCACAGAAAATTGCAGTAAAACATTAATCTAAAAAAATAATCATGATATATTTAAAAAGATTGAGAATTCATGTGTCCATAAAGATAGAGGAACATACTGATACACACTGAGGAAAAAAATGGTTGCATACAGTAGGGCGACGTATCCTTTATTACTCCAGGTAATACTAATGCCCCCTAATAAGGTAAATCTTAAATGTATATTTGAGCAAAGTTGTGCACACAAACTCCTCAAACTACGAATCTGAACATCTGCACAAAAACATCACAACATTCTGCCCCCTATTTTTACTCAATACAAAGTTAATGTTACACACTGTAGTAATATGCCTGTAGTTTAGCATGTAGACAGTGTCAAAGTGAAGTGGCGCCTTCATGTGGTGATATTAGTGTTATAGCAACTTCAAAAGATGAACAAAAAGGAAAACACATTTAATTTAATATTTTTATTGAATCACTCTTACTGTTATATAACTGTTGAACATGTAAATATCTACATCAGTGCAGGGTTTTACAGAAATAACTATGTGGATAATCACTGACTGTCCTTACTGTAAGCACAATTGTATAGCAAGGCCAGAAAGATCTAGCATGGAGGGTCATAATTTCATCATCAATTACTATATTAAACTTGGCTATACAATAGGCTTAATAATTTGGACTGAAACCATTACTGTTAATATTCACCCTTCTTAAATGTATTAAACAGCATCCCAAATGGGTATGATGTCACTTGTCACATTTCAGGAGCGATTGAAACTAAAACATTTTTAGAAGGCAATCAGGGCTACATCAAAAACATGTTACCATTACTGCTATCTGTTGACTAAACATGTTTTAATTATTGAAAAAAATGCATTAGTCATATGAGGGTATGCATGTGCACAACAATGCCACTACTGTAAATACTATTAGAAAGGAAACCAGCCACTTATAAACTGACACAACAGATTTTGATTACACAGACCAAACCTTAAGTAAAAATAGTTGCTGCTTTAGAAATAATCTCACTGTATAAACTTGAAATATGTGTGAAACAGTTCACAACTGTGCAGAACATTCAAAGAAGGTTAATTACCGTACTTACTTAAATGCTTTATTCAAGGAAACATATACTGTATAATATGACATACATAATGTAAAGGTCCAGTGTTTCCATTTTTTGTCTCCATTTTCAACTAATCAGTCACACTGAAAAAGAAATGCAGAAATAAACCATAACAACCCCACTCGAATAAAAACAAAAGAAGCAAAAAACAGACAAAACAACAACAAAGCCACAAACAACAAATAGAACTAAACCCGTACACCCACCCACCCAGGGAGCCTTCATACACAGTCAGGTTAAGTACTTAGTAAAAACAGTTGTGTTGTAAAGTTACATTGTGATATAGTTGTATTGTAAAGTTGTGATATTGATTAGACAGACAAGAAACAGACACAGGACCAGGGAAACTAAAAGTCCCATCAGACAGGAGTCTCAAACGGGAGGCAACTCAGACAGATTATTAAAATGCACAATAAAAGGTTGCCATTTCTTAATAAAATGGTCCTCCACCCCCTGAGTGCATATTTCCTTTTTTCGAAACTCAAGAAAAACATCACATCCTTCAGCCAGGCAGACTGAGATGGTGAGTTAGGAGATTTCCAAGCTAGCAGTATTCTACGACGTGCCAGTACTAATTACCATTAGCTCGATCGGGTGAAATCTGTAGCTGACGTCCTGTTGGGTTTAGGGTATGGCTCCAAGAGGCTTTTTTGTAAGTCTGGACATGATACATGTGCATACCAAATATCATAGGTCTAAGTAATTTGCACTGCAGGGGCTGCTTCTTTGAAATCTTGTAGGGCGCGCTAATGAGCCATTTTACCATAATCAGGCCTGAGACCCATGTGAATCACTTTTGGGGCAGATTGGACAATGTATGTTCGAATTACAACAACTTTCTGTTTCATGATGTAACATTGAAGTTTGCCGTGCCGTCACGGCGACGCCCTTCGAAAAAAAATCATAATCTTCTGATTGAAGTATCATCAAGGTCTTAAGGCTTTCCTCAACACTTTTGAGATGGACAACCCGCTAGGTAGAGGACATCAAAGTGTTAACGACTGTAACTTCCTGTTGCCAGTAGGGGGTGCTATGATTATAACTCAATATTGAAATGTAATGTGTCTTCAGGCCAGGATCCTTATGAGCAGTTTGAGCCAGAATGGACAATGTAAAGTCTAGTTACTAACCACTTCCTGTTTCATGGTGAAACATGAAAAATCAAAGCCATGACAGAATTTGAATACACAGGGCAAATAGGGAGATTGGCTTTAAGTAAAAAATAATCACTGCATAAGCTCACTGTATACACTTGAAATGTGTAAACTACTGGCTGATTGTTTTAGTATAATTCTGAATGAGACCTTGGAAGTACTCCTGCGTGTTTTTGTATGATTGAAAAATTATAATAAAACATTTTGGGAAGAAATACCACAACAGAAAGGAATAGAGACTGGAGAGAACTGCCAGAGCGTTAAGAGTTTGGATGTACTTGCCACGGTACAGAATGTATACAGTGGCAAACATGATCCAGGTGAGGATCAGTAGGAGCAGGCAGAAGGTTATTGCTTTGGCCTCATTGTAATTTTTTGGGAGGTCTTTTCCCATGTAGTAGAAAATAAAGCAAAGGGAGCACAAACACAAGAGTAAACCCACAGAACCAGAGGATGCTTTGAGATTAATATCACAACCAAGTATAATTTTGTCTGGGTACCAAGAAATGTCATCATAGGGATTGGGGGGGAAATAAGTATAGCCAATAAGAAGAAAGAGTGCCTGAGTAACAAATGCCACAGTGATGACCAGCCATTGTCCATGATATTTTATCCACCAACTGTGGAGCTTGGGGAACTTGGCAGCCATTTTGAAAATGCAAACAATTTGAAAAGAGCGCACAACAAAACATGCTAGACAAACAGTGTAGAACAAGAGAAACGGTAAGAATCTTAAGATACAAAAGGAAATTGTTGGCTTACCAAAGTAAAAGAATATACTAAGACTACACAGGCTGAGGCAGCCTAAAATCAGGAAGCACATTGGTCCCCCAGCAGATCTGACAACAGGTGTGTTGTAGTTGATAGCAAAGAGAACAGACATGGCTAATGTGAGGCCCACCAAGGCCGAGGCCCCGACCATGATCAGTATAGCCCCACTGTCTGTGAATGGGATGTACTCCACCACCCGCAGATTGCATGACGTACTTCCTGCTGCTGACCATTCTGTCTCCTTACAGTTGATGCACTTGTAGGGATCCTCTGTTTTACAGGAGAGAAGGATAGACTGTCAATAAAGTTAAAGTTTACTTTAGAAAAAATCCTCCATGGGTGAAGAGAGATCAAACAGTTTAGGAAGCAGTGTTAGACATTTCATCTGTGATACTGTATGTTCTCCTAAAATGAGCTTTTACTTCATGTCAAACTTGCTTTACAGTTTACAGTGATATACCATAGAGGTAATTGTAATAATCTAAATAATATATTGCTCTAGTTTAATTATTGTATGCATTGTTCAGAGTGAAGATGGAAGCCTAATCCAATCAACATGAAATAACAGTTAAACCCTCATAGCCATAAAAAAGCTTAATTTTTCATTGACATTTTCAATGCCAGAATAATTGACAACACTGCTTTTACTCATTTTCTTCCTCTGATGTATAATAATGTACCTGTGCTGTTGACATAAGTTCCAGTTGGACACATTTCACAATCGAAGCAGCATTTGTGGATTCCATTTAGCTTTTTTGCATATCCTCTACGACATTCTGGGGAACACTGTAAAGTAGGCACCTGTACAAGACAATTATTTAGCAGAAAAGTAAAAAATGTAAGCGCAGGCCCATACAGCTTTTTACATGTTTTAACATAGTTTGTAATATGTAATTAACATTGAGTATTACATCCCTAGAATTACACCATGCACAATAACCATCTGTTGATGTTCCTGATATTGTCTTTACCCCTGTCACAGCTAATACTAAATAAACATATCAACACATAGCGTATAAACTCTTGGTAGAAAAAAAACAACTTACTTCTCCCTCTGTGTACCACTGGATTTTGCTGTCGTTGATGAAGAAATGGAACGGTGGGTGTAATTGATTAAAGCCGATCACCTCTGCATCACCACTTTGGTTCCAGAAAACTATAGAAAAGGATCCGTAGTTGGGATCACCATTCTCATCAAACCGAATACTCTGGTTTAAAATTGTGAAGTTTGACTTCTTCAGCTCTGCTAGAACCTGATGTGGGTACACAAATTTCAGATTATTTGCATGTGTTCACAATGAACATTATGAGGTGTTGATTAAATAAGTTTTTAGAAATATTCCTGTGAAGGGAGGAACTTCAGTGTGATGCCCCCTTTAGAGGTTTTTATTAGATTGTATGTATCTCTACTATCTCTGAAATGTCTATATCTGATCTCTAATGTTTGACAGGTTTCAACTCTCATATATAATAACAAACATACTTGTATTTTTTGTTATGATTGTTCACTTTCAAATAGGCTTGTCAATTTTCAGAAACATAAATATCCAAGAATCATATGGGGAGAATAAATGAAATGGTCTTTATTAAATTGTTAGTGTACTTACCATGTGTGGGTACACTGTAATATTGCGATTACATCTGCCAGATCCACATTGCAAGGCATTGTGTAAGGCATGAGCGATGGCATATACAGCAGTATAAACATACAAATTAAAAGTTGGCTCAGCAGCGATGACATCTTCTGCTTTGGGGCTGCTGCAGTTGCACGCCTGATTACAAAAAAAAAGTTCTGCATTTTCACAATGAGTCAGGCTTCTGGAAGAATAAATAAACTCACTGAAACCAGGTATTGTCACTTCTGACTCAGAAAACCCAATTACAGTTCCAATATTTTTGATTCCTTTCTCCTTGGGGAGCTTCTTGTTTAACGACCATGCATTCACTGCTATCCACACTTTGTTGGTGACATTTAGTCGTATTGCTGACACAAGGAGAGGTTCAGCAGCCCATTCAGGAGCAAAGACAATAATGATACCTATCCTCTGTGCCTCTATCTGTTTGAATATTTGGGAGTAATCTGTATATTGATCGAGACCTTTGGTGTACGCCAGGCAGATCTCAGTGTCCTTAATTCTCCCTATGAACAATTTCAGTCCATCTCTGCCAAAATCATCATCAATGTAAAGGAAAGCAACCCAGCGCCAGTTGTAGTGCTGAAGAATGTTAACAATCACTTCTATGGTGACTTGATTGGGATGCACTGTTCGTAGGAAGGAGGGGAAATTCTGGATTCTTGAAAAGACAGAACTTGCAGCTGCATAACTGACCTGTTAAAAGAATAATTAAGAAATTGTCAATTTTTTCAATGACAAATTCTCAAAAGTTAAAAGCTGTTTTAATTTTTTTTCATAATTTATATGAAAATGTTCTTATTACTTGATGTATTTGGTAAGAATATGTTAAATACAATAGTTTGCAGTTTTACCATAGGAATGAGATCCATCATGAAGAGTGGGGCTACAGTCAGGGAATGTGTGCTTGTAGAAGCTCCGACCACTGCTATCATTTTGGACCGATTCCTGTGTGGTTCACCCCCAGGTTGGATCAAGTTGTCTGATATGAGGTTGAAAATGCCTGGGAAAGCTTGTGTATCTGAGCAGTAGTCAAATATCTCATAGCCGAGAGATACATTTGGCAGGAGGTTGGTCGAGTTATTGATTTCCTCTACAGAGAATCTCATCAACTGAAGCCTCCGATAACTTGAATTGACTAGGGGTTTACTGTGGACAGATGAAGGACAGTGAGAAAGTGTGAGAATTAGTTTCACTGATCAAGTATTACTGTTTGTGAAGTCTTTACAGACATGAGTATTTAATAGTGGTTTTTAATGTGACAAGGACAAGTTTTATAATCATGCAATTAAATAAGTTGGTTTTAGGGAAAATGTGGTACCAGCTATATCCATTGACCTGAAGTTTGAAGCAAAACTATATATATAACAATATTAACTGGTACACCAGGTGTTCTTCATCAGTTTCAGAAGGTATTCACTCAGATTTATTGTAAGACTCACCTGGAGCAGTCGATGGCTTCTGGTCTGTCATGATAAACAGGGTTACTATCATGATGAACATTAAAAAGTCCACCTAACAAATAATCTCCTTCCAGCTGAAACTCTGAGGCTGGGACACATTGAGCCAAGGCATGTAGAAATGTTTCCAGGAGACACAGAGAAACCAGAAAATGTTTCATTGTTGTAGTTACTGTTTACCAACCTGATGTGAACTCTAATAGGATTAACCACTGCCTTTAGTAATTTATGAGACATGGTGACGTCTACACTGAGTGCGTGAGGTGTCATACATAGAAGATAACTATTAAGAATACACAAATCAGTATGCAAAAATCTCATGTTGCAGAGTCCCTGTGATGCGCGCGCACACACACACACACACACACACACACACACACACACACACACACACACACACACACACACACACACACACACACACACACGCACGCACACACACAGATTAAAAAGACAAGGAACACTTTACATGAGGTATTAAGATATTCAAAATAAAACAAATGCACTGCATATAAAGGCCGGATATAAGAAAACACCCGTACAATATAATGCAGTCGAATAAAATATCTCACACACACACACACACACACACACACACACACACACACACACACACACACACACACACACACACACACACACACACACACACACACACACACACACGGTTGAATAATCATGAGCAAATAACTTTTATTTTTTAGATTTCTTCTATCATGAATAAATCTGGTAATACTGGAAATAACATGTTCCTTGTATAAAAATAAGAAAAACATTTATGTTTAACTTTCATGGGAGACACATTCCCTCTGTTAGAACATTTGTTTGTTTTATTTCAATTTGAGGAGAAAGTTACACTTGTCTCCGGGTCTCCCTGATGTGATGAGTGCATGCAGAAAACAGCAACATGGACATTAAGACGGCAATGTATTTGCTACCACTTCTGAATGTATGACTGATAAATTCAAAATAGGAAGAAGAAGGATAAGTGGCAGATTTTAACTAGCAAACGTTTTCCCTGTGTCACCCTTGCCTTTGAATGTTGTCCTCCCATGTGTTAAGGGTATGTGATGTACTCATTGTACCATTTGGCAGTACAATTAATTATGAGGAAACATAAGACCAGGGATAAATGTACGTGAGCATGTATTTTTTTCCAACTCCGGACTAAGGATATCAATGATTTATACATGTGACAAAAGGAGGCCTGACAGTATTTAAAAAGGGATAAACTTAGGCTGTAAATACACAACAGCAGGTGTACTTGACCATGCTAGAGAAGGTGGGGAAGAAAAAGATGAGAATTGGCAACAGGTATTTTTAGGATTTGCTCACATTTTTATCAACTTATCCCATATGTTGGAGTAGCAGAATTAATGCTTGTTTTTTCCGGCAGATAAAAAAGAGAAGGAATTAACACTTTACATGAGGTATTCAGATATTCAAAATACAACAAATGCACTGCATATAAAAGCCAGACATAAGAAAACACCTGTGCAATAAAATGCAGTCAAATAAAATATTCCTTCAAAACATATGACTTTTGTAAATGTTTAGATGTTTAGTTTTGGTAAAAGCTGTCCGAGGGTTGTGGCGTCATCTCTAATTTTTATATTGCACTATATGAACAGAAGGTTGTTGGCTAAACACAATATCTTAATGTGTTTTCACATCTATTATTTTCTCATCTTCAGTTAGCACATTGTCTAAAAACTGTTCAGTACTACTGTTCTCATCTTTTTAGAAAAAAACGGGTCATTTATTTGAACCATAGATTATCTTTTCATAGACTAGGCAAATGCCAGTTGCATGACTGATGCAAAACAACAACCTTTCCTCTCTTCCTGCGTTAATACACAAGAGGACACAGAGTTTGCATAAACACATGCAGTCAGGCAAGGTTTAACACAAACTGTAAATAGTAGAACATTTAGAAATGTTGACACCATTTTTATAATTGCGGAAACTAGTGAACTAGAGTCAAACACATTTTTATGTTTAAAGTCTTTTGGGATCATCTTCTATGGAATAAAGACCAGATGTGAAAATAAATTACCGTTCTGCAAGGCTTTTTCAGGACATAGTTTCAAAGAATCCCTGAATTTATGGAAGAAATGTGCTTGTAACAAATAATAATTGATGCTGAAATTATATATATTTCATCTCTGCTTTTTTCTAGTATTGATAATCTGCATCTTGTGTGCTGAAAGTGGTCCCAAGGAGTGATAAACCATCAACGAAGACACAAAAATTTGGATGGACGGTCAATATCTTCCTGATTCAAAATCAAGGTACCAAGACATAACCCATACAGAAAACACACACACACACACACACACACACACACACACACACATTATGCCGGACAGTGCCACCTCATATTGTTACATTTTTAACACTTAACAATTAAAATGATAGGCCTAAATATTCCATAAATGTAATATTTTCATTTGTATGTTAAGTTTCCTTACTGTCCCAGTATAGTCCCAGACAGTGTATCTTTGTGTCCCAGGTGCTATTTACTTACTTTCGAGCACTAACTGCAATACTACGCGTCATTACTGAATGAAAATATGAAAGCATAACTAAAAACAGGTGGTAGAGAGGCAAGGTTAAAAAGTGTACAGCATGATCTTTTTTTGGATTGAGATGAAAGAAAAATATTGAAAACAGTGCAAGTCACAGAAAATTGCATTCAAACATCACACTAAGAAATAATCACACACATATTTTTGGAAAATGGACACCTAATTTTTCCATAAAGATACAGAAACATAGTGATACAGGCCTTTATGTATTACTTCACGGTAATGAGGTAAATCTTAAACAAAGTTGTGTGGACAAACTCCACACAAATCAGAATCTGTACATCTGCACAAAACCTGATGTTCTGCACCCTAATTTTAATCTCAATGAAAAAGAAAAAAATAGTATATTCAAGGTGTACCTGTAGTTTAGCCTGTAGACAGCGTCACAGTGAAGTAGCACCTTCATGTGGTGAGATTGGGGTTATAGCAACTTCAAAATACTTGAATAAGGAAATCACACATTCCATTTAATGTTTTTATTAAATCAGTCCTACTGTTATCTAACTGCTGTACATGTACATTTCTAAATAAGTGCAGGGCTTTACAGAGTTATCTTCATGTGGATAATCACTGAATATCCTGAGGCTGTTAAATAACATAACCCAAAAAGATTTTAAAGTGTATGTTTAAAGCATTGTGTACATTGAATTTAACTGTTGTATGAGTTTTAATCCATGTCAGCAACATTTTCTTTGATGTAGTTAAGTGCAAAAGATACAATTTATTACAACAGTCTTATTTCAACATGTTAGCATGCTACAGTAACATACACTAATCAGCACTAAACACAGGGTACAGCTGAGGCTGGTGGAAATGTCATTAGTTTAGTCATATATTAACGTATTGGACAAACTTTAATACATTGTTTTCTATGGAGGAAATTCTAAGCCTGCTTACTGGAGCTTACAGTGAAACAGTTTTTCTCTAGGAGAAAGAAATATAAAGTATCTAAAAGATAAATATACAGCAGTAGCCTATATTAGCACTATATTAATATTAATATACTGAATTTCGAGAGATTGTAACTACTGTCAGTGCGTACATCATTTATTTTAGAAAGCACTCAGGGCTACATCTAAAAACAATTTTTTCACTATTGCTGTCTATTGACAATACATTTTCAATTATTTCATTAAAAAGTATGCATTAGTCATATGAGGGTATGCCAAACATAGGGCATTACACAGGGCAAACAGGAAGATTTGCTTTAAGTAAAAAATAATCACTGAATAAGCTCACTGTATACACTTGAAATGTGTAAGCTACTGGCTGATTGTTTTAGTATAATTCTGAATGAGACCTTGGAAGTACTCCTGCGTGTTTTTGTATGATTGAAAAATTATAATAAAACATTTTG
>NW_027595591.1:0-27500 GCF_031162955.1 Sander vitreus | reverse complement strand
CTATGTCAGCCAGGATGAGAAGGTGAAGCTATGTCAGCCAGGATGAGAAGGTGAAGCTATGTCAGGATGAGAAGGTGAAGCTATGTCAGGATGAGAAGGTGAAGCTATGTCAGCCAGGATGAGAAGGTGAAGCTATGTCAGCCAGGAGGAGAAGGTGAAGCTATGTCAGGATGAGAAGGTGAAGCTATGTCAGGATGAGAAGGTGAAGCTATGTCAGCCAGATGAGAAGGTGAAGCTGTGTCAGGATGAGAAGGTGAAGCTATGTCAGCCAGGTGTAGATAGCTGGGATACGTGCACGTTCACGGCTTTCTTAAACAGACCACGGTATCCATCACAGATTTACTGATGCAGAAATGGAGAAGACGCGTGCGGCATATCTTTAACCCGCTGAGCAGCAGCTTTTAACGGAAAATGACGAGGTGGTGAAACATATAATATGCAAAAATACGGCTGTTGTTTTCAGACAGAGAGAAAAAGTCCAACAGACAAAACAATGATCTACTTAGGGCCTACTAGTCACTCCACATTTTTACAAAGTTTTAATAGCTTTTAATATGCTTGTTTTATGTGTTGGTTGTATTGCTGTATCTGATTTTATCTGCTAAATGTGCTGGTTTTACTGTAAAGTGTCTTTGAGGAGCCTGTAAAGCACTATAAAAATAAAATGTTTTATTATTTAGCCTACTTTGCCTTAAAAGTGAGCAGAGAATTAATGTTCCTCTGAAAATTTACCCTAAGGACTAGGCTTAATTTCAAACCCTTATTCATAATGAGAGAATATGTTTTACAACCATATCCACAAATATATATAAGCTATAATTCTAAATATCTTTCTACAATTAATGTTCATACAGAACAAACATGACTGGACAAAAACTAGAAAAAGAAGTGAGTGACTTCAATACACACTGTAAGCATATCTGTAAAACAATATAGCCTATTATTATTATTATTATTATTATTCATGTTTTTTCTCACTCCCAAGCTCCCAGACAAAGACAAAAATATGTTGTTTATTTCATTTTTATTTTTAGCTTGCTTACATCACAAAGTAATACTATTCACTATCTGGTAGTTCTACAAAATCATTTATGAATTAAAAACAGAAAAGCAAACCAAAATTGACTTTCTTTATCCATTGGAACACTGAAAAAAACAACATTAGTCTGACAAATCAACTGAAAAATATTTATCATCCCCTTTAATCCCCTGCAGGATGCTGTATGGGTTTTGCTAACATTGGGTACTCGAACATGGACCGCTGCATTTACTGCTTTTAGGTCCTGTTTTTTTTCTTCTTTTTTTTTACCGTGCAAATAGGTGTGTGTTGTCGCCACAGGTTCACTCAACTTGTAAACGCTGCGTATACAAGACACACGTCGTGATAAGAGTTTCCTGTGACACCCTGTTGAGGGAGAGAAAAAAACCTCTTTATCCGTGGTGTCAGTCCAGTCGGTCAGTCTTTCACAAGTCGTAACAAACTGTCCTGAGTCTGTCTCCTGATCTGTTTGGAGACAAAGAAACAAGAATGTGAGCTTTTGAGTTTAGGAAGTCTGAAAAACATATCTTGTTTATCAGTCAAGTTTACAAATACTGCACATTTATTATCGTGCCAGTAGACAAAAGAACACTCAAGCTCATCGTTTAGTTGTTCAAAAAAAACTTTTCAGCATATTCTGTGGCTGGGTCAGATGAAACAAGAGAAGTACAATGTAAATCTTGCGATTCCATTAGCTCAGCTAATTTTCTTCTTCCGTTTGAAGATTTTCAGCTTGACCAAGAGAAATTCACTATTCAAATATGAGCAGAGATGTGTGTGTGTTCTGTGACATGAATACGTCAGACAGAGTGTAACTGTTATCAAGACGCACCACCTTAAAGCACGGTAAAGGGTGTAGGTACTACACCTATGCCAAACTGCCACATAAGATCTCTGCCTAACAGATTTACAGGACACACTATAAAAAGAAAAGATTAACATATTTTATCTTTCTTTCTGGTTCAGGGGTCATTGGGGTCAGAATCCACACATACCATAGGAGTTGTACATTTTTCCCTGTGACAACCATTCCACTAGTACTCCTAGAATAAACTTAAACTGCCAGAAAGTTTTTGACCTAGAAACAAAGTTTGTTTCAACAATGAAACAAGTTGTTTCCCCATTATCTACTAAAATTTCAATTTCTTTCCCTTTCACAATTAACACTGTGGTAGGCAATTTTGATACACATTAGACAAGTACATAGAATAACTAAGAGTTGTTTTTTGTTCAATGTGCTGTATAGCATCTAACAAAATCTGTATATCGTATGGGGGAGGTGTTTGTGGCATGCAAAAAAGCATGTCTTCGATGCGAGCATGCATATGTTTGAGTGTGTCTGCGTTAACTCTCCTCAGTCGTTGTGAACGTGGTCTCCATCCTCTCAGCACCTCCACCCGCACCATGCCTTTCCCTCCTCCCTGGGATGAGGGCACTTTTCTGCCCAGTGTCCTTTTCCTCCGCAGTTGAAACAGGTGTCTTTATCCACTACCGGAGTGTTGCTACGGCCTCGTCCTTTTCCTCTTCCTCTGCCTCTTCCACGATTTGTTATGCCTCTGCCAGCCATCTCTGTCATGGTTTTCAGCAGTTTCAGCTGCGCCTCATCATTCTTCCTTTGTCTTTTCCTCTCAGCTTTTTCAGCTGTCCGCTCATCGACAAACCTAATGAGAAGCTCAGTGAGGCGTGCACCAGCCTTTACCTGGAGGCAAATGGCTGGTGGCAGTTCCAATATCAGTCTCTGTACAGGGTCTGTATACAATCCCCACTGGTCCTCCTGACATGGGTACTTCGAACACAGGGGCATGTGTAATCTACCTCTTCGTCCTTCTTTAGTTCCTGTTGTGGAGCGACTGAGGCAGACGATTGTCCAGCATTCTTGCTGTCTTCCTGCTCCATCATGCGCCTGGTCTGCATGTGAGAGGACACAGTTGGTTTTTCTTTTCTCTCTCTCTGCGGCAGGTGGTATGGTGGCGGTGGAAGGCTGTCGAGGAGGCAATCCATGGCACTAAAACTCAGAGAAGACAATGCATCAGTAACAGTATTCCTCCTCTTGTTCTTTTTTCTGTGTGTTATCAGTGTCATGAATGTTCAACAGAGTTAACTCTTGCTGCATCTGTTTTCTCTCCCTAATGTTTGCTTCCTTTGTTTTTCTCTAGTAACTTTAAATCATCTGTCTTAATTAGGGCTGTCAAACGATTACATTTTTTTTTAATTGTGATTAATCGCTGAATTTCTATAGTTAATCGCGATTAATTGCATATTTTATCACATGATTAAAATTCTATTATTTTGCATTTCAGAACAGTTTTTAATTACATATTAACAATGGAAAGCAATTGTTACCAGTGGATCTTGATTTGAAATCAAATGAATGCAAAGAAAGTTACTTTGTGAACTTGATTTTTAAGAATTTGTAATTATTTATTTACTGTAAACAAAAGAAAAATGTGTGAATCTGTCATTATTGCACAATTCCTCCAAGTACCTAACTAAAAAACTAAAACTCCCTATCCTTACTAGAGTCAATCTAGTGTTTAGTAACTCCTAAATAATGTTGATTCCTCACTGACGTCCAGTGATCAGCGGTTAATGAGACAGAGTTTGCAGCACCTTGCAGCAGTTCCAGTGTGGCTGCTTTCTCCGTGTCGTACAGGCTGTGTGTGGTGAAACTACTGTCCCCTCGACGGCAATGAGACGGCTCAGAACATGCCAGTTCACAGTCTGTCTCTGACAAGTTCACAGACGTTGTCTTTCTTTTTCTTTCTTTTTTATTGACCCAGTTCACAGCCTGGTCTTGTATGGATAACCTATTGTCACACCCATGTTGGAGAGATAATATTCAGGAATATGTCATGTCATGCCATCTAAATAATCATAATCTAATTTATAGTTTTGTTTACCCAGAACCTCAAAACAAAACCAAAAAAAACAAAAAGGTACCAAATTACTCAATTCCCAAATGTCAGTATTCGTCTCAATTATTTCAATCAATAGTGATAATGATTTTACAAGTTTTCTCTTTGGTTATTTGTTTAGAAAGTTATTCCATCCATCCATCCATCCATCTTCATCCGCTTATCCGGGGTCGGGTCGCGGGGGTAGCAGCTCCAGCAGGGGACCCCAAACTTCCCTTTCCCGGGCCACATTAACCAGCTCCGACTGGGGGATCCCGAGGCGTTCCCAGGCCAGGTTAGAGATATAATCCCCCCACCTAGTCCTGGGTCTCCCCCGAGGCCTTCTGGCTCAGCTCTCTTTTCGTCACAATGGTGCGATAAATTGAATGTAATACCGCACCCGCTTCTCCGACCAATCTCCCGCTCCATTGTCCCCTCACTCGCGAACAAGACCCCAAGGTACTTGAATTCCTTCACTTGGGGTAAGGACTCATTCCCTACCTGGAGAAGGCACTCCATCGGTTTCCTGCTGAGAACCATGGCCTCCGATTTAGAGGTGCTGATCCTCATCCCAGCCGCTTCACACTCGGCTGCGAACCGATCCAGTGAGTGCTGAAGGTCACAGGCCGATGATGCCATCAGGACCACATCATCTGCAAAAAGCAGCGATGAGATCCCCAGCCCACCGAACTGCAACCCCTCTCCACCCCGACTACGCCTCGATATCCTGTCCATAAATACTACAAACAGATCTGGTCCGTTATTCCACGACCAGGACGGAATCCGCATTGTTCCTCTTCAACCTGAGATTCGACTATCGACCGAACCCTCCTTTCCAGCACCTTGGAGTAGACTTTACCGGGGAGGCTGAGAAGTGTGATACCCCTGTAGTGGCACACACTTGGTCCCCCTTTTTAAGGGGGGAACCACCACCCCGGTCTGCCACTCCTTAGACACCTTCCCAGACTTCCACGCAATGTTGAAGAGGCGTGTCAACCAAGACAACCCCTCCACACCCAGAGCTTTAAGCATTTCTGGACGGATCTCATCAATTCCTGGGGCTTTGCCACTGTGGAGTTGTTTAACTACCTCAGCAACCTCCACCAGGGAAATTGATGCCAATCCCCCCTCATCCTCCAGCTCTGCCTCTACCATAGAGGGCGTATTAGTGGGATTTAGGAGTTCCTCAAAGTGCTCCTTCCACCGCCCTATTACCTCCTCAGTTGAGGTCAACAGCGTCCCCATCCTTACTGTACACAGCTTGGATGGTTCCCCGCTTCCCCTCCTGAGTTGGCGAATGGTTTTCCAGAAGTACCTTGGTGCCGACCGAAAGTCCTTCTCCATGTCTTCTCCAAACTTCTCCCACACACGCTGCTTTGCCTCTTTCACGGCAGAGGCTGCAGCCCTTCGGGCCCTTCGGTACCTTGCAACTGCCTCCGGAGTCGTCTGGGATAACATATCCCAGAAAGACTCCTTCTTCAGTCGGACGGCTTCCCTGACCACCGGTGTCCACCACGGTGTTCGTGGGTTACCGCCCCTTGAGGCACCTAAGACCCTAAGACCACAGCTCCTCACCGCAGCTTCAGCAATGGAAACTTTGAACATTGTCCACTCGGGTTCAATGCCCCCAGCCTCCACAGGGATGCACGAAAAGCTCCGTCGGAGGTGTGAGTTGAAAGTCTGTCGGACAGGGGCCTCCTACAGACGTTCCCAATTTACCCGCACTACCCGTTTGGGCTTACCAGGTCTGTCCAGAGTCTTCCCCCAACCCCTGACCCAACTCACCACCAGATGGTGATCGGTTGACAGCTTCGCCCCTCTCTTCACCCGAGTGTCCAAAACATACGGCCTCAGATCAGATGAAACGATTATAAAATCGATCATTGACCTTTGGCCTAGGGTGCTCTGGTACCAAGTACACTTATGAGCATCCCTATGTTCGAACATGGTGTTCGTTATAGACAATCCATGACTAGCACAGAAGTCCAACAACAAACAACCACTCTGGTTTAGATCAGGGAGGCTGTTCCTCCCAATCACGCCTCTCCATGTGTCTCCATCATTACCCACGTGCGCGTTGAAGTCCCCCAGCAGAACTATGGAGTCCCCGACTGGAGCCCCATGCAGGACTCCACTCAAGGTCTCCAAGAAGGCCGAATACTCCGAACTCTTGTTTGGTGCATATGCACAAACAACAGTCAGAGTTTTCCCCCCCACAACCCGCAGGCGTAGGGAGGCGACCCTCTCGTCCACTGGGTTAAACTCCAACGGGGCTTGGGAGTATCCCCACACCCGCCCGGCGCCTCACACCCTGGGCAACTCCGGAGAAGAAAAGAGTCCAACCCCTATCCAGGAGTATGGTTCCAGAACCAAGACTGTGCGTAGAGGTAAGCCCCACCAGATCTAACCGGTAGCGCTCCACCTCACGCACAAGTTCCGGCTCCTTCCCCCACAGAGAGGTGACATTCCACGTCCCCAGAGCCAGCCTCTGCTGCCCGGGTCTGGTCCGTCGAGGCCCCTGACCTTCACTGCCACCCATGTGGCAGCGCACCCGACCCCAGCGGTTCCTCCCACAGGTGGTGGGCCCATGGGATGGAGAGATGTCCGCCACGTAGCTTTTTCGGGCTGTGCCCGGCCGGGCTCCGTGGCAAACCCGGCCACCAGACGCTCGCTGACGAGCCCTCCATCTGGGCCTGGCTCCAGACGGGGACCCCGGGCTTCCTCCGGGCAGGGTCACTTCATCCCTTCCTCGATGTTTCATAGGATTTTTGAACCTATGCTAGAAAGTTATTCAAAATATTGAAATCACTGTCCAATTAAATTAATTTAATTTTGACCTTACCCATGCTGCTTTAAATTGCTTCCTTGATCGTTGGATCGGTGTGGAAACAGTTAAGAGCCCTCGGCGGTCCTGATCCTCTCTCTCTGAATGCTTTTTAGGCTGATCCCATCCTCGTCGCCAAATTGTGGTGGAAGTTTCTTATTGCAGCCGGAGCGTATTTCAAAAAGTACAAGATGAAACCAATAGAGACTATCTGAGAATGTAAACCAAAGTTTGGTCTTTGAGTATTTATTTGTATTTGCAAATACAGAAAAGCTCCGTTTCGTCAGTACAAATCAGCACAGAGGAAATAGTCTTCTGGCAAGTAGAAAATCAGTCATCAATACAGAAACAGTCCTTCGTGTGTTTGTACTGGTCAGGTGTATACACTATAAGGACTGTGTATGGATACTGTTAAGTGTTTTATTGAACAGACAAGCTATAAATGATTTGGTTCCCTTGAAACTTGAAACTTCAATAATCTTACCATAAATAGATTCTTTGAACCACTTGAAATTGTTATGCATCTAATATTACAAGGATATACTAAAGGTGAGAAACCAAGTTTCAAGGGAACCAAATCATTTATAGCTTGTCTGTTCAATAAAACACTTAACAGTATCCATACACAGTCCTTATAGTGTATACACCTGACCAGTACAAACACACGAAGGACTGTGTCTGTATACACAGTCCTCAGTTTACATGTATTGTTCAGGTGTATACACTATGAGAACTGTGTATGGATACCGTTAAGTGTTTTTTATTGGTGTGCATGTCAAGATGATTCTTTTTACCTTACTATCATCATTTCACTACATTATCATCTTATCACAATCATCTATCATTTTCTTAGTTCATGATGCACGTTTGTACAATTCTCAAACTGTAGAAAAGGAATTGTTCTGGTAGGATAGTAGTTTCAACATATTTGTCACAGAGGACAACGCATGCTTTTGGTGTTAATTTCTGCCACTGCCTGAGAGCAAAATGGTGAAATTTCTGTGACTTCTTTATGATTTATTGATTAAATTGTGAAAGCCATAATTGAACTAGCAGTGCATCATCTATCTAATCTAATCTGTAATTCATTAATTCCTGCATGTGCTTCACAATATAATTATGATAGTTTAAAGGCTGTGGTAGGATTTTATTGTAAAAATAGAAATTTTGATCATGTGATTTGGGGTCAGCTTATCTTAAACTGATCTGACTGAATATCCCTCCTAAAACTAGATTTTCACATGTTGTTGTATTGTGTGTGCTTATTATGAAGTAATTTAGATAGATTTTCAGGATGAAATACATTTTACATATTTCACAAAGTTTGACATAAAGAGAAGCCCAGAAAACAAGCTCTCATAAAAACGCACTGTTACCTTAAACATAAAAGAATGATCCCAGTGAGATCCATCCAGTTAGTTTTACAAATTTTAAATATGGCAAGAGAGAGAACATTAGCATTTGATCACTACATGGTAATTTCCAGTATAAGTACCGTCACATGGGAAAAAGTCAGATTTGAAGTTCTCGATTTCAGTTGGTGACAACATTTCTGTGCATAGGTGTTAACTCTAGGCATGTAGATTTCCACTGACTTTACCGAATGTTTTATCACTTTTTGTAGCGTCTCCTGGAAATTGCCTGGAGAGACAGGCTCAAAAAAGGCAACAGAAAAGGCAGTGGTCCCCAAAAGAGGTTGCAGCTATAATGAGACATTTTAAAAAGCACATTGCCAAGAGAAAACTGGCCACAAGAATTGAATGCCAGCAGTGCAAGAACGCTGAACATCCTGCTCTTGATAGGCAGTCACTTCAAAACATCAGAGACTTCTTAAGAAATCGGGGCATAGCTCTGAAAAAGAAAACCAGCCAATAAAATGTTATGTTGCTGTTATGATGCAGTTATGTTGTAGTTCTTTGTTGTTCTTAAAAAAGCGCTAGTTTCTGCAGATGCCTCCGTTTTTTTGTAAACTGCTGTCTGTATGAAAATGGCACCTTTTTCACTGACTGATGTCATTTGTCTGTATGTATAAGCTGTCTTTTACAAGGTCTTAGTGGATGTAGATTACCAGTCGTATCACACAAATAGCATTGTATTTCAGGAGACCACTACCTACTGTATCTTTGAAGTTTAATCACTAATACCCTCAAAGGGGCAAAATACATAAATCAGACATAAAAAGTGGCTGCACACATTGAGCAATATCTATATTTATTCATGTATCTATATCAATATAAATATAAAAAGAGGGAGAGGCTCTTATATAAAGAGTTATATTGTCTGTTAAAATCTGTCCTCATATGTTAGGTGTGTCCTTTTAATGCACAGTGCCTTCACTTAAGTGTATGTGTTAGGACAGGTTCCATTTAATCATGATTGGCCCTTTAATGCACTTCAGTGACAGTTTTGCGTGTTGTATAGCTACTGTCCTCACAAATTGGGTTAGTCCTTATAATCATTTCATGATTTGTGTCATGGGCGGGGCTTATGCACCTCATTAACTACTGTCCTCAGAATAAGGCACGTTGTCAGGTTGTTACATTTTGAGTTGTGTTTGAGTGGAATTTATATTGTATGGCTTAAAACAGATTTTTTTTAATTAACCACATCTTTGTGAAGCAAGTGGAAAGGGGAGCCCCTCTAATGTAGCAAAAAAACTTGTTTGGGCAGTAGTGTCCCTTCAGTACACAAAAACCCATATGTGTGTGTGTGTGTGTGTGTCTATGTGTGTGTCTCTGTGTGTGTGTCTGTGTTTGTGTGTCGCTGTGTGTGTGTGTGTGTGTGTGTGTGTGTGTCTCTGGGATCGTCACTTGAGACATGAATTGTTTGTGACAACAATGGCGTGGAAAAACAGTCAAAAGTACCCACACAAATAGGAGATTTCCACATATATTTACAGTGAAAAATACTAAGTTAATTTACAAATGATGAAATACAAGTTACAAATTAGACGCTTAGACACAGATACAAATTGCTCTGCGTTCATTTGTGCATTGTGTTTTACAAGTTACATGAGACTGTTTTAGCACCATATGTGTGTGTGTCTCTGTCATTTTCCATAATTAAAATACAGTTTGTAGCTTTAATTTTATATGAAATATTGTGTTAAAAACATGTTGAATGAAAGATATGTACACATAACACAAAACATGTTCTGTTGGGTATTAGTACTTTAACTTTGTTAATTTGTGTATTTGTGTTGAGTGATTCCTGTGAATATGTGTGTGTGTGTGTGTGTGTGTTAGTATGTGTGTGTCAGTATGTATGTGTGAGAGGAAACAGATGAGACTCAGGAACCGACTGAGAGTTTATTAGAGACAGAGAGCAGTCAGAGAGAAACATGCTGTTAAAATCATCACTACAGTTAGAACTACCGGCTGTCCTCCAGCAGAGCACACAAGTCACTTTTTACAACAATTATTAACATGGTTCTGCCTGTTTAGTAACTTTTTACAGTTTTTGACTGAACAAGATTTACAGCAAACAAGGACGGCAAACTTTGGGGGCGGGACTCCCTATCGCAGTTAAAAATGCATCGTACACTCTGAAAAATAAATCCGTAAAATAAGAGACAAAGAAAAAGTTCTGGCAGATTGTTACCCAGATCTTTGTCCCATATATGTCGTGTGTAGCTGCAGTTAAAATACACAACACTTCAAGAATGTTCATATTCTGTTCTCAGATAAGAGAAAACCAAGCCAATATAAAATAACATGATTTGTGAATGGAGTCCGGTAGCAAACAGCTTAACATTTATAGTTATGCTTCAAGAAAATAACTTTTTAGTATCAGATTTTCACAGTGTGAGCCGGATTCTCCAGAAATACTTGAAGTTTATTAGGATTTAACAACCCGAGGCCCGCGGGCCACATCTGGCCCCTCGCAGACTTTAATCCGGCCCGCATTTCAATTTAGGTTCAAATACAATTTGGCCTGCCTACTTTTTGTCACTTTTCCCGACGTGTGCTTTTTTGGGACGTTTTTTTGCCACTTTTTTGTTTGGTGCTTTTTCTGACTTTTTTTCCAATGTTTTTGTCTTTTTTTTAATGACGATAAGGAAATGTTTAGCTGACTTTTTTTAGGGCTTCATGTGGACCAAACTGTAAGAGAGAAGACTATATGAGACATGCAGTAATACAGTCAAAGATGTTTGACTTTTCTCTTGAATAAAAGCATGTTAATAAACTCCAGGTGTGATTCTTATTCTCCAGCTCTTAGGGAGGCTGAGTTTAAAGGACAATTCCGATGCAAAATGAACCTAGGGGTTAATAACATATGTGTACCTAGTCGGCCATTCTCTGGGATCTGTTTTCATGCTAATCCAATGTGTCTCTAGCTTTAAAAAAGCTAACGCAAAACCGGTGGTTAGCTGCTAACGCTAGCTTTCAGGGGCACTTGGTAAATCTCTATTTCTACACCACTAACAAGGCTCAAAATATCACCACACTTAAACGGTAGCACGCTGTGTTTAAGCTATGTTACTAGTTACTGGTTGCATGGCGTTCGTGGTTCGACTCCTCATGACTGTTTTCTAAGATGGCGCCCGAATGTAAACACAAACGGTACTGTCTTCATAATCTTTTTTAATCAACTGTCTGTACACTTACAAAGTTCTCAATGCTTTGGTTTACATGTAGGGACCCTCATTATGCTACCGTTGAAGTGTGGTGATATTTTGAGTCTTGTTAGTGGTGTAGAACTAGAGATTTACCCTCTGCCCTGAAAGCTAGCGTTAGCAGCTAACCACTGGTTTTGCGTTAGCTTGTTTAAAGCTAGAGACGCATTCGATTAGCATGAAAACAGATCCCAGAGAACGGTTGACTCGGTACACATGTGTTATTAACCCCTAGGTTCATTTTGCGCCGGAATAGTCCTTTAACGCTCCTGCTCCTAAACACAGCCGTTACGTTAAATCAGCAGATTTATGAATGGAGTCTGGTGAGGAGTCTCGTATAAACAGTTTTCCTTTATAACAGAATATATAATCACAAACATTACAACATGAAGCTGTAATTAAACAAGTTTAAAGTCACGATGAAGAGATGAAGAATTGAAATGTTTCTTTTCAAAGTAAAACGGAGAAAATTGAGTCTCAGTTCAGATTAAAAAAGAATAAAGATGAATCACAATCATCCATGTTTTGATCCGTCTTTAATGATTTCAGCAAAGCTTCAGATTCCCCCCACCCCAAAAAAATTTTAATTCACCAAAATTAAGAAAGCAGATTTTTTTTTCTGCTTTTCTATAAAATAATTTTTACAATTTTGAATGTTTTAGGTTTTATATTTTATTTATATTTTTGTCCTTCGTATGTGTTACTTAGGTTTGTTTTTGTAGCTTACTTTCCCTTTTCAGGGTTCTACACGTCTTCATTTTGTTCAAGAAAACTTTATGGACACACAGCACTGGCAGCAGAACGTGTGAATGAATATTTAACTGCGACCGGAGACAAAGACAATAACAACATTAAGGAGAATCTGTTGTTATTAATAAAAATGCTGAGTCACTGTTCAGATCCAAACAGCAGATTTTAAACTCAAAATGAAAAACATGAATCAGCAGAAAACCACAAGAGACGAGTGGAGAGAAAAGAGACACAATATTAAAATATTAAGACGGATTTCAGAGTAAAAGCTGAACTTTAAACATTATGCTGACGACACCTTCATATATTTACATAAACACGTCTTCTAAAGGCTGGAACTTAACTTTAACTTTTCTCATAAAGTCTGACTATGTTCCTGTAGAATCACAACTTTAGACTGAAGGACTTCGTAGTGTTTCATCCTTAAATATAACTTTATTCTCATTAAATCTTCTTTACATTTGGATTTTATCTGAGACATTTTCCTCGTTAGTGGTTTAGGTTTATAGTGTTTCTGAACATTACGTCTTTAATATTGTTCTTTTCTCTCTTAACGTCACAATGATTTACTGTTCAAAACAAAACACTCTGAATTCTGGGTAATTACTCAACTCTGAGTTTAGAGACTGAAAACTAAACGCCCAAATAAAGACGACAAGTTGAGGTTTTAGTTAGAGGAGATGAGGAAGGGAGGGAAGGAAGATTTCGTCCATCTTGGCACTTAAAGACTCGGAGGCCACGTCCCGCCAAAATAAAGCGCTGATGATGCAGGGGAAGTATTTACACGCAAAACATTTTTATAATGAGTTCATGGTCTCAGTCGCTGGTTTCAAGTCTTCTTCTATACAGCATAATGTTCATTTAGTAAATGATGCTCCCATTTATTGTTAAATAGAGGATAAAGCAGGGGACGCTTTAGGACCTGTCAATCAGAGCAGAGGCTTTGCGATGCTAACCAATGCTAACCTGGGGACATTAAAAATAGACTCAAGTTGTTTGTGGCTCTTGTCTGTGTTTACATCTTAACCTTCTCACTTCAGCAGAGTTACCTTGGACATGTTGCTCTTAAATCTCCGCTGGATGCCTCGCTTCAGAAGGGTTGAAAATCAGCAAATTTCCCTTTTTAGCATTTAGCTTAGCACAGCGCCATGACAACCATAACTGGCTTGGCTGCGTCATCCTCCCCAGCTCTGCCTTTTTGTCCAAATACTGCCACTTCTGGCTCCCAAAAACCAAGATGGCCATGTCCAAAATGCCTAAGAGGCTTTATAAGAGCAGTCCACAAACAAACAGGTGACCTCCGTTATGTTTATCAGGAAGTCTTAATATTTCCATAACAGAGTTGCAGTTTAGTGTAATAGTTTTGTAAATTAGTAACAAAGTAAAACTTAACTCTCATAATATTAAGACTTTTAAAATGAACCTGCGACTTTATTCCCACGATGTTACAACACAGTTTGTGGGTTTCGTCTGCAGCTGTGAACTGATCGTCTGACACAGAAAGAGAGGAACACTCCTTCATTTTCTGTTTGTCATCCCTCCATCCAGGAGAACTGAATCACTGAAGTCCAGCAGCATTTGTTCCTCTTCTTCCTTCCTTCCTTTACCTTGCTCGTTGGTCTCGCAAACAAAAAGTGCAAGTGCAAAAAAAGAACTAAAAACATCTGAAGTTGTTCATGCTGTCCAGAGAAAAAGAAGAAGCTGTAGATGAAAGTCTTCATCACTTTCCTCTCCTCCGACAATCAGCTGTGAGCGTAAACGAGGCGGCGAGGGAAGCTGGAGGCTGCACAATGATGTCATCACACAGAACGGAGGGGTGTGTGTGTGTCTGTGTACGTACGTGTGTGTGTGTGTGTGTATGTGTGTGTGTGTGTGTGTGTGTTGCAGCCCTTCACCTCCCAACAGGAGGCAGTGGAGGAGCTCCTCTCATCACTGCAACAGACAAACAACAGAAACATTAGCAGAATCAGTGACGGGGGTCTGTCACAACTGGTTCCACATTTAAAAGCAAACTTGTTTTGATTCTCTGAGGCATTTGCTTAATTCCAGTGTGTGTGTGTGTGTGTGTGTTGCGTTGTTGCTGCGTGTGCGTACCTCTGTTGGCCTTGCTTGGGTAGATCTTGGCAAAGTGTCGGTACTCTTCTGGAGGAGGGAAGTCGTCCAGAGGATGGAACGAATACTTGGACTCAAAATCATCTGCAGGAGGAGCAGAGACGCCACATATTATTTATTATCCAACAACAAAGTGTGAGGTGATGCTCCACCTTCAGAGGAAGACCAATAAAGGGGAGACAGAGGACAGAGAGACTGATGAAGGGAGAGGAGGAAGTCATGGAGAAATGGAGCGTAAGAAACTAAGCATAACTCAAGGAACAGGAACCCCCGCCAGGCCTGAAGTGTTTATGCCAAAAATAATGCTCCATAATCAATATTTCCCCTATATTCATTCTCTGCGTTATGTAAAGGCCCAACACCATAAAACATAAAGACTGTAGACCTCTCTGCCTCTGCACCGTGGTTAGATAGCTAACTATCCATCCATCCAGCCGGACGGCCACTTAATTATTAAAATGTAACAACTTAATGTTTCATTCACACACGCTTGTCCCGGCGTAGGAACGCACCGTGCTCTCGCCAGACGACTGACTACTTTGTTCGTTACATTTGCAGCAAGCATTTAAGATAAGATAGACTTTTGTCTTCATAAAAGCTCAGTTTTTTCGAAACTTTAAAAAAGGTGCACTGTGAGTTGCTGCATGGTTTCAGCGTGATTTAATTTGTCTCAAATGGTAGTCGTCTCTCCTTGATCTGCTAGCTGCCTGGTCCCTGAACACACCGTGAAACAGCCCGGTCTCAGGAGACAACACATGGGTCGTAAACGTCAAACACTAGAGGCACAGGCTGTGCACCAAAATACAACAAGCCACTCCAGCCAATCATCGACAAGATGGTTGGGGGAGGGGGTTAGTGACAGTTAGTCATGACAGTTACGGAAGTATGGGGGGAGGGGCGAGCTTGCTCTGTTTTGTTTGGTATTTACTTGGAACATCAACAGACGTGACGTCATGCAGGAACTCACAGTGCACCTTTAAGGTCTGTGTTATTTATATTGTTGGTAGTGAATATCACCAAACAACAGGAATTGTTGTTGTTGTTTGAATCAGACAGAATCAACGAAGAGGAACCCTTCACACAATACAAGTCACTGGAGAGTTGTCGTCTCCTCCGGTTGGGGGCGGGACTTAAATGTGCTCTGTCTCTATGCTGGGTGGAATTAGTAACTAGTTAACTCAGTAAGACAGTCAAAGATATTTTACTTGTGAATAAACTCTACATGTCTGTCTCTTAGAGAAGCTGAGTTGGACATATAATAATCTCCGGTGATCATAATAATCTGTGAGTTATGGACGGAGAGGAGAGACTCACCGGCGAATGAGCGAGGGATGGAGGAGGTGGAGGAGTGTCCGTTGCGGAGAGGAGGGGGGGGCGGGGGAGGAGCAGCGGGGGTGCGGGTGGGTGGGGGAGGAGGCTTCCCTCTGGCGGGGGGGTCAGAAAAGAGGGAGGGGCTACCATGTGTCCTGTACGGAGGAGGGGGCGGGGCTTCTCTGCCCGCGGATCTCAACGCCGCCGCCGACGGCTGCACCGGAACCGGAGGAGCTGAGGAGACAGAAATCAATAATAATTATACACAATAATAATCAGTCTTATTAGCCTGTTAGCCCACCAGGTTTTAGCCTCTGGGAATTATTTTTTAAATGTATTTTAAGACATTTCTAAAACAATTTAAGGAAACTTAAGACTGAATTGTGTGTGTCTGTATGTTTGTCTGTCTGTGTGTGTATGTTTCTGTGTCTGTATGTTTGTGTGTGTGTGTTTGTGTGTTTCTGTGTCTGTGCGTGTGTCTGTGCGTGTGTCTATGCGTGTGTGTTTCGTGTTTTCAAATCTCCAGTTAGCTTGTTGGACTCACCTGCAGCTCTGCTTGGCGTGTCCCTGACGGGGGGCGGCGGCCTGTTGGCGCCCTGTTGGGAGGGGGTGGGGGAAGCGGGGGGAGGTGGAGGGGCAGGGCCTCTGGTGGGGGTGTGGCCTCCCGGTGGGGGGGGCAGCCCTCTTGTTGCTGAGCGAGTTGTGGCGCTGCGGCAGCTCGGGCGCAGCCTCGCCGCTGCTGGTCGACCCGTTGGCGAGGCGGTACGGTGGGGGGGGCGGGGCCAGGGAGGAGGCGGTAGGGGGGGGGGCTGTGTTTCCCCCGGAGGTGGGGGGACGTCTGCTGTTGCCAGGTGACGGCGGAGGTTTGGAGGGGAAGGGCGGGGTGCTGCTAGGGGTCGGGGGGAGGGGTTTCTCTCTGTTGTAAGAAGAAGAGGGAGGCGAGGGGGCGTTCCCACGGCGACAAAGAGGAGGAGGGGGAGGGGGGGCGGAGGAGGAGTGCTTCATGCTGCCGGAGGGGGAGGAGGGGGAGAGGTTGGGAAGAGAGGGGCGCTGAGAGCGGCCCGTTTCCACTGGCGACCGCGCCTGAGGGGAGGGGCTCTCTGCGTCGTCATGGCGATGGCTGGGGGGGCGGGGCGCTGCGGCTCGAGTGGACGGAGAACGTCCAGAGGAACCGTCTGTAGATTATTTAACATTTACAACATTAGAATCACAATCAGAAAAAGTGTACTCAATATGTAGAATTATTAAGAAATAACAGAAATAATTTAGAAAATAATACACGTGAGAAGAGATAAAGCCAGTGTGTACCTGCGACTGGTCTGAGTTTGGGGACTCCGGCGGTGAACAGCGTCGGTGGAACAGAACCTGAAGGACTTCCTGCTGTGCTGCCATTGGCTCCCCCGGCTGCGGCTCCGCCTCCTTTAGGCTCTGAGAACCACAACCATTCAACAGGTGAATGAAAGCTCCGCCTCTTGATGGAAAGATACTTTACCATGACTCTACGATGACATCACTGACAGGGCTGCACAATGGATTTTTATCGCCATGGCATTTTCAGCAAAAACAAACGTGACTTTTTTTAGCCGTTTGTCACACACACAGAGAAAGAGAGAGAGAGAGAGAGAGACAGACACACACACACACACAGAGAAAGAGAGACAGACACACACACACACAGAGAAAGAGAGACAGACACACACACAGAGAGACACAGAGAGAGAGAGAGAGACACAGAGAGAGAAAGAGAGACACACACACAGAGAGAGAGAGAGAGAGACACACACACAGAGAAAGAAAGAGAGAGAGAGACAGAGAGAGAGAGACACACACACACACACACACACACACACACACACACACACACACACACACACACACACACACACACACACACACACACACACACACACACACACACACACACACACACACACACACACACACACGATATTTCCCTCCCATGGTGCAGCCCTGACCACTGATGTATGAGTGAATGAGTGAGTGTGTGTGAGGGTGAAGAGGATGCAGGTGAGATCGGGGCATTTGAAACACGGAGGTGATCGACGGTGAAATGAGGTGAAGTGACGTGAGACTTGAGTAGAAAATTGAATGAAGTGTTTACGCTCCCACGCAGCTCCGATGACATCATCGACAGCACAACATGAGTGACAAACAAACAGTGGAAAGCGTTATCAATCATCACAAAGGTTATTACAGGTCACAGCTCGGCTCTGTGGAGGACAGAGTTGTAGAGTTGAACTAGAAACATGGCCGCTTTACTCTGACAAAGTGTTTGTGGTCTCAGAGGGAGTTACGTGCTGGAACTATTTCTTCTCCAACAACAGTGTATCCATCCGCCCAGTAATGTGCAGTGTCTCCAGGGGTGGATCCCAAGTCTCCCACTTATATTTAATATTGCTAAATCTAAACGTCTGAAAGAGCAGAGGAGGGATCTCTGAGGAGCTATGAGTGAGGATACGAGGTGCATCTCATAACCCATAAATTGCCTCCTCGACTCCTCCACTTGCCTCCCTTCCTCGCGTCTTAGAGAGAGGAAATCATCGGAGAGAGGAACCGAGGAAATGCGTTTTAGAGAGATGACGCTACCTTTCCTCTGAAGAGTCACGTGAATCCGTCAGCTGTCTGGGCGGAGTTAATAACTCCTTCAACTGCACGGCTTCCAGGAAGGCTGCTCTCTGGATCCTCGATCATAGCTCCTCGATGATCCCTCCTCGGAGCAGGAATAAGAGCTTTGAGAGGGACAGAACCACGTCCGGTTCAGCCGAGGACCGAGGAGCTTTCAGATAAGTGCCATGAGATGCAGCCACAGAGCAGTCTTCCTGGAAGCCGTGCAGCAGAAGGAGTTGCTAACTCCGCCCAAAACAGCTGATGGATTTACGCTTCTGAGAAAAAGGACGCCTCATCCCTCTAAAAACGCTTTTCCTCGTTGCCTCATGCTTATTAAAACATAACGCATCGTGTTAATCAATTTGTTTACTGTATCAGTGTTGTTTGCAGTGAAACTCTGGTCAGCACTGAATTTGGGCCTTTTTGCTTAAAGAAGAATTAAAGAATTATTAAAACTGATTCATTTTGTCTCAAATGACTCAACGTTGTCACACAATCACATCTGCTCTTCATTTATCGCATCGTTGTGACGAAAAGAGAGCTGAGCCAGAAGGCAAAGCTCTCAATCTACCGGTCAGTTTTTGTTCCTACCCTCACCTATGGTCATGAAGGCTGGGTCATGACCGAAAGAACAAGATCCAGGGTACAAGCGGCCAAAATGGGTTTCCTCAGGAGGGTAGCTGGCGTCTCCCTTAGAGATAGGGTGAGAAGCTCAGTTATCCGTGAGGAGCTCGGAGTAGAGCCGCTGCTCCTTCACGTCGAAAGGAGCCAGTTGAGGTGGTTCGGGCATCTGGTAAGGATGCCCCCTGGGCGCCTCCCTAGGGAGGTGTTCCAGGCACACCTCGGGATCCCCCAATTGGAGCTGGTTAATGTGGCTCGGGAAAGGGAAGTTTGGGGTCCCCTGCTGGAGCTGCTGCCCCCGCAACCCGATACCGGATAAGGGGACGAAGATGGATGGATGGACATCTGCCCTTCAACAAGAAATAGTTCCAACATGTAACGTCCTCTAAAATTGTGGTTTCATGTTTCTGTTTGTGTCTAGAAGAGACAGCGTGTTAAATTTACTGTTTGCAGTGAAACATGAGTCATCATCAGTTTAACAGGCGCGTTCTCTGCAGGACGCTGCAGGACCCAACCAGCCGCTCCACAGACAGCAGAGTATCACTACTGAAATATTACTGAATGATACTGACTCAGGAAAGATCAGCCAAGGAGGACAGAAAAGTTCAATCTTCATCATTGTTGAAGTCACGACACAAACAAACATCTCAGACGTGGAGGGACAGAAAAAAGTGGAACAAAAAACAAACATTAAAATCAGCTGATTCAGAGTCCTGATGTTTGTAGAATGATAAATGTGACCGTGTGTATGTTTGTTGTGTTGTAATGTTTTTAATCCTCCATCAGCGTATCTCTGTCACAGGGTGTGAATCATGACTCAGCAGTGTCTGATGGATGTTCAGACAACTATCACTGGATTACTGTGATACTGAAGAAACGTTAGGAACAACTTCTGTCTGAATAGGAAGATTTTAGAAGAAAATATTTTTTGGATTTTTTTTTTTTAGATATCTTGAGAAAAAAAAAAAGTCTGAATATTTTTTTGAAAAAAGTTGTAAGTTTGTTAATAGAAAAAGTCTGAATATTTTAAAGGAAAAATGACCAGTGACGGTTGGAGCCGTGTGTGGAAATGGCCGTGTCTTTCTCCTGACGTGGATTCCTTAGATGTTTTAGTTTAGATCCAATATCTTCACCTTTAAAACAGAGACTCTTCAGAGATCATCTCAGGGTTTAAAATGTCGGAAAAAGCATCAAAAGCGGCAAAAAGATGCGAAAACGTTGGAAAAAAAAGGCAAAAGAAGTAAAAAAAAAAAAGCAAGGAAAAATACTTCCCCCCCCAACGACAAAAATGTCAAAACATGTTTAAAATGTCCAAAAGTTATTTAAAAAAAAAGTGCACAAAAAAGCCTCTTTATCTATATGAATTGATATGGGATCATTCAAACGAAGATCGATGTGAATCGGAAAATCTATTTATTTTTAACCCAGCCCTCCTAATAATAATAATAATAATTAATAATAATAATCCGTGTGGCTGTTTTGGACCAGGACAGTGATCTTCTAAGCGGCTGGCTGAAACCCTGCTGCCTCCTGCAGTCGCCCTCTAACATCACAGAAGCTTTGTCTCTTACTCTCTGTCTTATCTGCAGCAGTCCTCTGCTGATCCTCAGACGGCGGCGCCTGTGGCCCCTGCGGCCCCTGGCTCTGTTGCTGGTGTAGGTATTGGTATAAGCGAATGTATGGGTGATCTGTGGGAGGTGTTTGGCTCTTTGGTGTTTGGCTCTTACTGTCGAGCAGAGGCGCGCTGCGGTCGTTCACCACCGCCACCTTCTTCAGCCGTGTGCCTTTGCAGATGTCCGTCAGCAGAGCGCCGCGGCCTTTGGCCTCGTCTCTGCTCAGCTTGGGGGGGCTGGTGTTGGCCTGTGGGGGGCGGAGGGAGAGAGGAGTTACACCATCAGGGAGCACGTTTACATGCACACTGACGCTTTGGCTTCGCTGCACACGCTAACGGATGTAGCTGAATGCATCTTTTAACCGTCTCCACCTGCAGCGCCACACGGCGTAGGACTGTGTGAGTCACAGGCGAGACGCTGAGCTTTTGCTTTGTGATTGTTGTTGTTTCTTCAGTTTTTGGAGCCGGCACAGCGCTGTGAAACATCAATCTATTGTCAGCTGTTATCAGAGGAGGCAGGGGAGGGAAACAAGAAATAAAAACACAAACTCTCCAAACCAAACTGCCAACACGCTCACTGACAGACATACAGGCATTTCCTATATATCGGTAGGTTTATTTTAAAGAAATAGACACTTTATGATCCATTTCTGTGTAAAAGGGACGCACACACCTCACGTAAAATATATAAATAGAAGACTGTCCTGTGTTTACGCTCACCTGTAGTTCTGTAGACTAGGTGTGATTTGGGGTGAAGTTGCAGCACTGGTGCATTTTTCAATTGCTGTGTTAGTGTACACCAAACATTTTAAACACGGGCATGCATGTGTGTGTCTATGTGACTGCGTGTGTGTGTGTGTGTGTGTCTGCGCATGTGTGTTTGTCTGTGTGTGAGTGTCTCTGTGTGTGTGTGCCTGCGTGTTTGAGTGTCTTTGTGTTTACGTGTGTGTTTGTGTGTGGTTACCTGGCTGAAGGTGGGGGGAGGAGGGGGTCCCCCTGGTGGAGGAGGAGGGGGAGGCATCCTGCTGCTGTTACAACACCTGATCACCTGAAACACACATCACATGTCTTTTATTCTGCTGGACCCACAGAAAACAAACAGGAGACATTTCAAACGTGGTTTGGAGTGATGACAGCTACAAACAGGGGAGCTGTGACTAGAAGGGATACAGCTAACATACTCGTTATACCTAGAAGGGATACAGCTAACATACTCGTTGCACCTAGAAGGGATACAGCTAACATACTCGTTGCACCGTAGGTCGGAGAGAAACACAATTTGAATTTCTTTGGATGTCTGGCACATATTTTGAGAGAAATGACAAGAAAGTCAAATTTATTTTATTTCTGAAAAATACAAAAAAAAATTTAAACTTGTCAAACCTGAAATACATCAACACGGTGTCTCTAAAACTGTTTAAAAACGCAGTTTCAGATTAGTGAAACCTTTACTTCATTTGTCAAAACAGAAATAATACCGTGAAAATGAAAGCTTCACTGCTTCTCTTCTCAATCCAGACCACATTAGACCAGATCTACATCAAAACCCCCCCAAACACTGACTGGTCAAACCCGGACTACATTAACATGGAGACTCTAAAGACTGTTTTACACCCACATCCTGATTCCTGAGACATTTATTCTGTTTGTTGAAACAGGAAAGGCGACATCTCGTTGCTGTTTCTCAGCATCGTCAGATAGCTACCATTAGCTCGCAGCTAGCATCATCAGCACCGGCCTGACGCTGCTAAGCTAACAGCCAACAGCTAACAGCTAACACTGTATCTGTGGACACGGTTATTTACAGTTGAGGCTAGAAGGGATCCAGCTACGGCGACGTCAGTTTAGTTTAGGACAAAGATTGTGACTTTGGGTTAAAACACTCCCAAGAAACGAACACGCGTGTCCTGGGGAAAGTACTAAAATGATATTATTATATTAGGCTACCCAAGATTTAGCGTAATTTACAGCCGTAACGTTAGCTGTATCCGTTCTAGCCACGACCGTCTAAAAAATACGTAGAGAAAATAGCTAAATGATGAACATAATGCGTCATAAATGTCAAAAAAGTGACAAAACCATCGGAAAAATGTCAAAAAAAACAGCAGCAAACACGTCAAAATAGGGGGAATTGCTGTGTCTTTGTAAGCTATATTATAGTCTGAACGGGTTGGTGCTAGAAGGGATACATCTAACGTTAAGGCGATGACTGTTAACTTTAGGCGACACGACTTGTTAAATTTAGGAAAAACGTCGGGGTTTGGATTAAAACACTCCCGAGGAACGAACACGCGTTTCCTGGGTGAACGTATTGAAATGATATTATTATATTAGCCTAGATTTTGCGATATTTTGCGTAACTTCCGGCCGTAGTTGTATCCCTTCTAGCCACAACCGTTACTTACTGATTCGCAGAGTTAGCTTCGCAGCTAGTTAGCATTAGCACACAGGTGAAATAAACCCTACCTGTGAACGTTACGGTCTCCCCGCTGGTTCACTCATACTTCATCTGCCTATTCGGTGTCTTCATGTCTCCGTCGGGCTCCAACTTCCCGCTGTTTGTCCCTCTCTCAGGGGACCGTGAGCTCTGCCGTTGTTAGCCGTTAGCCTGTCAGCTCTGCTGCAGAGACAGTCAACACACAGGAGCGCACTAGCTGAGCGCGAGTACACTGCAGCCGCAGCGCGCTGCTTATAGGAAGTATAACATGACGTCTCTGCGTTTCATAAAACACAAATATTGTTCTGTATTTGTTATAAGATAACTTCTATGGTTTATGTTTTATAATATTACAGCTGTCATTCATTATCTGTTTATACAGCAGCCTCCACTTATAGATTGACCTGCATAAAGTATTTCTAACAAAATAAAACAAGTATCATATTAAATAAGTATGTGTGAGGTAATTAGATAGTTATCTCACACAGCTGTGAATTGTGTGTTTTTGTTTGTGTGTGTGTGTGTGTGTGTGTGTGTGTGTGTGTGTGTGTGTTAGGGTGACCAGACGTCCCCGGTTTCCGGGGATAGTCCCCGGTTTCGGTGACCTGTCCCCGGTTTTCACGGTGACTGACAGACCCGAAATTGGAATGAAATAGTCATGCACCCTACACGCACAGGCTCAAGACAGCCAGAGACAGCTCAGAGCTCAGAGATGTTTTAGAATGCCCATTTTACGATGCTAATATTACTGTTTATTTACATGGAGTCTGGTGGGTTCAGTGAACGCAATTTCGCGGACTTTTTAAGTTTTAAAAAAAGGATGTTACTCTTTAACAGAAAGGTCGACCTCCTTAGAAATCCTTTCCATAATGTTGTTAGACACTTAGAATATTAATCTGAGTCTGTCAGTGGCAAAACAAGCACTTTTATACAAGCTGGACAATTGACGTCCTATTAACTTAGATTGTAGCTTGTTTCGCCGTTTCCGACTGCAGCGATCTCGTTTAATACTGGACCAATGTCAAAGAAAAATATTTCCTCAATAGTTTTAATTGTATCCGATACTCAATGAGCTGTTGCAGAAACAAGCCCAGCATGAAGCAATAAAGCAAAAGCTGTCAGAAAAATGTAGTGCAGTAAACATTACAACATTTCCCTCTGAGGTGTAGTGGAGTACAAGTATGAAGTAGCAGCAGGGGCGATTCTAGGATCAGACCTTTAGGGGGGCTCAGCCCCTAATGAGAATGTGACACGGATATGGTACATGCAAAAGTGTTAACCCCATTGCTGTGACAAATTGCAAGAAAATTAACACTGAACTTACATGAAATGTTATCATATTTGCATTCTGCATAAATCTCTGCACACCATTACTCTCTGTGAAATATCTCCCAAACTCTTCACTCAACACATGCATCGGTACAACAAGCGGTTCCTGGGCAATCTGGTTTTGAAATTGCAACATAATTTCTACATGGTCTACAACTTTATAATGTATTCTCATGTAAACTATTTATGTCAGCACAGATATTTTTTGTAAATTGCTTAGCCAGTGTATCCCACCATAATGGTTATTATATTGCCAGATTCCAGAATATCCCACTTACTTATATATATCCCACTTACAAATATGAATATATATTTCTACTGGTATGCTTCCTAGTGACATTAATGCAAAAATATGAAGAAAAAACTATTCCACCTGTGTGTGCATCGTTAAAATTCTGAAGTGCAAAATAGTTCAGGCTACAGCACAAATACAGTCAGGTCCATAAATATTGGGACATCGACACAATTCTAATCTTTTCGGCTCTATACACCACCACAATGGAGTTGAAATGAAACGAACAAGATGTGCTTTAACTGCAGACTTTCAGCTTTAATTTGAGGGTATTTACATCCAAATCAGGTGAACGGTGTAGGAATTACAACAGTTTGTATATGTGCCTCCCACTTTCTAAGGGACCAAAAGTAATGGGACAACTGGCTGCTCAGCTGTTCCATGGCCAGGTGTGTGTTATTCCGTCATTATCCCATTTACAAGGAGCAGATAAAAGGTCCAGAGTTCATTTCAAGTGTGCTATTTGCATTTGGAATCTGTTGCTGTCAACTCTCAATATGAGATCCAAAGAGCTGTCACTATCAGTGAAGCAAGCCATCATTAGGCTGAAAAAATCTAAACAAACCCATCAGAGAGATAGCAAAAAACATTAGGTGTGGCCAAATCAACTGTTTGGAACATTCTTAAAAAAGAAAGAACGCACCGGTGAGCTCAGCAACACCAAAAGACCCGGAAGACCCACGGAAAACAACTGTGGTGGATGACCGAAGAATACTTTCCCTGGTGAAGAAAAACACCCTTCACAACAGTTGGCCAGATCAAGAACACTCTCCAGGAGGTAGGTGTATGTGTGTCAAAGTCAACAATCAAGAGAAGACTTCACCAGAGTGAATACAGAGGGTTCACTACAAGATGTAAACCATTGGTGAGCCTCAAAAAACAGGAAGGTCAGATTAGAGTTTGCTAAACAACATCTAAAAAAGCCTTCACATTTCTGGAACAACATCCTATGGACAGATGAGACAAAGATCAACTTGTACCAGAGTGATGGGAAGAGAAGAGTATGGAGAAGGAAAGGAACTGCTCATGATCCAAAGCATACCACCTCATCAGTGAAGTATGGTGGTGGTAGTGTCATGGCGTGGGAATGTATGGCTGCCAATGGAACTGCTTCTCTTGTATTTATTGATGATGTGACTGCTGACAAAAGCAGCAGGATGAATTCTGAAGTGTTTCGGGCAATATTATCTGCTCATATTCAGCCAAATGCTTCAGAACTCATTGGACGGCGCTTCACAGTGCAGATGGACAATGACCCGAAGCATACTGCGAAAGCAACCAAAGAGTTTTTTAAGGGAAAGAAGTGGAATGTTATGCAATGGCCAAGTCAATCACCTGACCTGAATCCGATTGAGCATGCATTTCACTTGCTGAAGACAAAACTGAAGGGAAAATGCCCCAAGAACAAGCAGGAACTGAAGACAGTTACAGTAGAGGCCTGGCAGAGCATCACCAGGGATGAAACCCAGTGTCTGGTGATGTCTATGCCTTCCAGACTTCAGGCTGGAATTGAATGCAAAGGATTTGCAACCAAGTATTAAAAAGTGAAAGTTTGATTTATGATTGTTAATCTGTCCCATTACTTTTGGTCCCTTAAAAAGTGGGAGGCACATATACAAACTGTTGTAATTCCTACACCGTTCACCTGATTTGGATGTAAATACCCTCAAATTAAAGCTGAAAGTCTGCAGTTAAAGCACATCTTGTTCGTTTCATTTCAACTCCATTGTGGTGGTGTATAGACCCAAAAAGATTAGAATTGTGTCGATGTCCCAATATTTATGGACCTGACTGTATTCCCATCCATAGATATATGAATAATCAAGTCTAACCTCTGAATTTCTTTTCAAAGTGCACCAGATTGATGCATTTAAACATTAAAATATGTAGAGAGACAGCAGTAGAGAGTAGTATGTAGAGACATCAGTAGAGAGTAGTATGTAGAGTGAAAGCAATAGAGTAGTATGTGGAGAGACAACAGTAGAGAGTAGTATGAAGTGAGACAGTAATAGAAAGTAGTATGTACAGAGACAACGGTAGAGAGTAGTATGAAAGACCGAGGCAGATTGGGGGGGTGGATGGGTCAAACACAGGACTTTAACCCAGGAGACCGGGGTTCATGTCCCGCGTGTCACTGAAATGTACATTTTGTAACCGCACCCACTATCTTTTCCTAAACCTAACTGTCCCGTACTGTCCCTGAACAAGCTCATCTAAATATGACAGCAAAGGAGACTTTTTGCGTCAATAACAAACGCCAAAGACACCTAACCTAGCATCGCTTTTTGACACGATAGGAGTGAGAATGTGTTGCAAACGAAAAACTGTCCGCTAAGCTCTGCAGATTTTCATTCTGGATCACTGCTGAAAACTGTAAAAAAGATTCTGTTTGGGTCTGTTGATGAGATTCTGTGTGCTTATTCTGTTTAAACGAAAGGCCAAAACCCAAAAAAGGAAGTCTTTTTAAAACAGTCACAGGTGTGTAGTTGAGAGCCAGCTGTTCATAAACTTGAAAAATACCAACATTATTAATAAGTTTAGGAGATTTCTGCAAAGAAGAGTACAGGCCGAAGAATAGAGAAGGGGAACCGCCCTGTCCTCACACTAACCTTATGTCTCAACCCATATATGATCTGTCTTGCACAAGTGTTTCCTAAGAAGTGCTGAGTTGTTTAATCAGCGGTGTATCAGAGAGTTGTCCCTACATGGTAAACATCTGTGTCTGCAGCTCCACCTGTCAGAAGGTGTGGCCAATCAGCTTCCTTTAAAAAGGACTGCTTCTGTCCTGTCGGGCTCAGAGATCAGGGGCTTCCTCCGAGACGCAACATCCTGCAGATCGTCAGAGACCTGCCATCACATCCAGCAACTATCCAGCCAGCCGA
This sequence comes from Sander vitreus, assembly GCF_031162955.1. NCBI lineage: Eukaryota > Metazoa > Chordata > Actinopteri > Perciformes > Percidae > Sander > Sander vitreus. Next base: position 154 of record NW_027595591.1, on the reverse strand, counting down.
CCAATCACAGCAGGCAGACGTTTCTGGTCCACCATCCAGCTCGCTCAGCCTCTCTCCAGGTCTGCACTCTCTCTTGCTTTAACCAACACAGTTAATATAACACATTGTCCTGAAAATGGAACTTTGTCTTACTGTTGCTAAATTTAAAGTTGTG